>NC_061114.1:125999568-126150934 GCF_002878395.1 Capsicum annuum | reverse complement strand
AAATCAATTTAAGGAAAAATTAGAAATAAAAAACGAAGAATTAGAAATAAATAATATAGATGTTGAAGAGACAGAAACAGATAACTATGATTCTGAAGATAGTGAAACATATACAGAAATATTAACAATTATTTTAGCAAATTCGATTGTAAATCAGGATTATTTCTTATATTTTACAGATTGATCATTCCTCCCTCTAGATCAAATAAGTAGAACGCCCATGTTGATGATATCTTCCCTACTCATGGATGCAGACCCGTAATAGGGCTCATAGTCTAGAATTTTTTCTACTCCAAGAGTTTTCCTAGTCTAAACTTGTCCACCTCATGATCCTCAATCTAGTGTTAACCATACCCATCCTACTTCGAGAGAAGTCTCGAAGACTGAGTTCCAATAGTCTATCCATATATTTCTTAGCTTATGGATTCTCAATCCCATTGGTCGTAAGATGTGAACTCTCTGTCTGGCTTATTTGAAACTGCTCATGTTATCCAATTTATGAGGCTGAACCCATCCATCTTTACTGGAACAAAATTTGAGGAGGACCCCCAAGGTTTTTTGATGAAATAGAGAAAATTTTTAGTAATTTATGACAATGAGGTTGAAGGGGTTGAGTTGGCATCTTGTCAGTTGAAGGACATAGCTTATCAGTGGTACAATGAGTAAGAAGATTTGAGCGGTGGAGATGTTGAACCTTCTATGTGGGTTGAATTTGTAGAGTCCTTCCTGGATCATTTCTTTCCTTAGGAACTGAGGGAAGCATAAACTGAAGAATTTATGAATTTGAAACTAGGAAAGATGAGTGTCAAAGAGTATGCATTAAAATTCACTCAGCAGTCCCGTTATACTCTAGAGTTAGTTAGAAACATAAGGGCTCGTACAATAAAGTTCGTATCTGGTCTCTTAGATGATTTGGTGTTAGAGTGTAAGGGGCAATGCAAAATAAGAACATAGATTTATCCAGGTTATAAATGAGTATACATCAGGTAAAAGAGGAGAAAAAGAGGTAGATAGAGGTAATTGGGGGTAAGAAGTGGTAATTGGGGTAAGAAGTGGTCTAAGAAGAAATTTTAGAGCAAAGGTTAGTCCTCGGCTAGTGCACCTGCACCTAGGCCTTTTAGGTGATCAGTGGTTCTAGTTAGGAGATAGGCCTAGAGCTTAGGTTACCCAGTCCTAGGGGAGTGTGACTCAGCCCTCTAGGTCACATACTTTCTTTATCATTTATGGGAGGAATCATCCAATGAAGTGTTCTTTTAGGAGCCGAATGTGCTACTCTTGTGACCAAGCGGGACATATTCAGAAAGACTATCCTTCAGATATATAAATATCAGGGGAGCTAAGTCCAAAGCTGCACCTATATCCTCTTCTCCTAAAAACACTACTTTATCTATCAGAGATGGTCACAACCGGTTATCTGCTATATCAACCCACCAGTACTCAAAGGTTTCACCAAATATGGTTATTAGTATATTATAGATCTTTTTTTGTGATGTATATGTGTTACATTATACCGGGTATACCTTGTCTTATATGACCTCTTCCATGGTAGTTAGTTTTGGCTTTGATCCCGAAAATATTTTGGAACCCTTTTCTATTTCTACTTTTGTAGTGATAAGAATAGTGGCTTAAGAATAATCATGCTTGTTTTGAGGGAATGAATTATGAGGCATGATGTGAGGTGTGAAATATCCAAGGTAGGAAACTTGTGGAAAAAAGAGTGGATAATTGTGATATACATATACTCGAGACTAGTGTTAAAATGATAAATTATGGTTTAGTCTTTAAGTAGGTAAGAAAGTAAGTATATAAAGAATAGGTTGAACCCTGAGGTAGCAAGTTGCTAGATAAGGTTTGATGTGTATGAGTGTCACGTGTACCTAGATCGCATTATTGAATTTTGTAGTATAGAGAAGTCTGGGGAGTAGTTGTATGGTGTATTTTAGAGTTGAGTTGAGGAAATATAAGTTGGAAATATGAGCCATTGGTACAGTTGTACAAATTTTGTTAAGTTGTAAGTTATGTGATTAAAGGTGTAATGCCAGTAATCTAAGGAGTTGAAGATGAAGTGTTAAGTGTTTAGAAACACGGATTCCCATACCCATGATAATGTTAGTCACAAGTCGATGACTTTGTGTTTTAGAGGAAGTTGTGATTAGTGTCCCCAAAAGGGGGATGTCCTAGAAAAAAATTAGTGTCCTTACATTAAAAATTATTGAGGGGAGTCTAGCGTTTATGTGCATGGTGATACCCCTTTGTGTTGAGAGTTGTGGGTATAGATTTGATGAGAGGTTATATCATTAAGTTCAGGAGTGTGATGTTTCTCTAAGGGGGAGATGATGAGTTAAGGAAGTTCCCAATTTTTTCATTGTGGCAAATAGAAAGGATGATTCATGATAAACCTATTTCTATTCAAGCAAACTCCTCCCACTTCAATTTATGATGTTATCCTATCAATGTCTTATGTATTCAAGTCCTGCCTATGTCTAAAGTCTGAGTTCTCTATGTAAGTCTGTAACGACCCAATTTTTCTAAAACCGGAATGTCACACGGTGCTCATGATCCCGAAGAACCAGAAGTTAACCCTTTACTGATATCTATACCTGAGCACTTCATAATATAAATAATAAATGCAGAAACTAGCCATAAGGTTAAAAATATCTAAAAATACTCAAAACTAAAAATTGAATAATGATACATCTGTCCGAAAAGCCTCTAAATTGTCTGAACTGTGGAGTTAATAGGACATGCCCCCAATTAACTCCATCTATTGAAAATAAACTAAGTCTAATGCGATAGTAAAAAAAGTAAGGATCATCCTCGAATGAAGAAGACTTACTGCTACGTCTACTACTATTGATAGGGACTGAACTGCTTGGGGTACCCTGGACCTCGTGCCTCTGAACCTATGGTGTCAAATAAACCACTATAGCACAAATACATCAGTATGGGAATATACCGAGTTTGAAGATGAGGTAAGGCTAAATGCAGGGGCTTATGCATGAACAACTACTTAACTGAATAATCATGAGAGTACTGAATGAGAAAACATACATAAATACACAAACTATAACTGAAATCATCGTGACTCAAAATAATAAAACTTGGATACTAATTTACTAACATTTGAACACACTACTAATACTGAAGTACTGAACAAATGAATCTTCTGATATAGGTGACTGTATCTTACAGTCCTGATTTTTAAGTTCTACACTAAAGATTGATACTGAAACTGCAACTGTAGGAGTGATTATTTAACCGACATGCCCTGAATTTGAACTGGTGGGGTCCAACCTGTAACTCATCTTGAAAGGTGTCAATACCGTTCCATGGGTAAAGACCTCTCCGGTCAAGCCTGTCTAACGGGTGACCTTGAAAGGAAGTCAAGCCTAAGGGTGTATAATAGTCAAGCCTTTTTCTAACGGGTGACAAGCCTTTTTCTAATGGGTGTGTCCTGCATCCTGCGCTGTCTATGGAGTTTTGGATTTCAGGGATTGTTCCTAAGGACTCTGACTCTCTAACGGGGAGCCACCATCCCTGCACTCTCTAGGTGCTAACTCTTACTCCCAACTGAAAGACTCTGCAACTGAACTTAAACTGAGTTGAATTTGATATTTATCATGTTTCTTGATTGAGTTTTGGATTTCAGGGATTGCTTCTAAGGACTCTGACTCTCTAACGGGGAGCCACCATCCTTGCACTCTCTAGGTGCTAACTCTTACTCCCAACTGAAAGACTCTGAACTGATTTTCAACTGAACTTAAACTGAGCTGAATTTGATATTTATCATGTTTCTCGATTGATCTGACTGAGTTATGCTAAATTTACTAGGTTTCGTATCTGATGGAATACTACTGAATCTCGCCATCTGACTAAATGATATTGAGCCCTGGATGGATTACTCAAATACTATGGAGGATGAACTGAACACTTTATTACTACTAGATTGAGCTGAGTACTGAAGTGAGGCTAGAATACTAGTGATACTGAGATTACTGAGATTTCTGGGATTTCTCAGGTTCTGCAACTGTTGGAGAGTTCTAAGTTCTGTAACTCACTGAGTTCTAAGAATTGTGGCTTGACTGAGATTATCATTAAAACAAACATGGCTCTAGACAACAGCTAAATTGTCGGGTACAAATACCTCCAGGACTCGATAGCATGAAAGTAAAACATAACCATTCATGACCATGGACATTCATTCACCATCACAATTATTAAAGCATTTCTTCAAACACTAAGGAATCATAAGAATGTGACAATATAGGGAGACATGCTATTGGCTCATACTCCATTCAACAAGGTCTTGCATCAAATACTTATCATGTATAAAGAGCACATAATTGGGGAAATTCATGCTATCATGCCACAATTCACTCACTAAGGCTTTTCAACAAACACTTGGCATGCATGGGCTTGCACACAATTGGGGATTTCTATTCAACATGATATAATAGCTCTAATTGCTTCACATAAGCATTTTATCAAACATATGGGGAGCATACTTTGCCTATTCAACAATTTCTACACTTAATTGACATGAACACATCACTTAGCAAGCAACTTGAAGAGAATTTATCATGAACATCACACGAATATCACATACTAGTATCAAAGCTTGAAAACCTTGTAAAAAAACATGAATCAAAACTCAATAATAGCATGGACATCAATTTAAACTCAAATGAATCATGAAAACTCATGATCTGGCCTACAACCTTCCTCATGTGGTATCATTAATACCTTTGAGATCAGTATCTAGAAAAAACCTAAAACCCTAGTTTGCCTACACCTAGTTTGCCTAATCATTGGCTATCATGGCCACATCGTCCGGTGGGTTTAACCCACCAGAAAATTCTAAAATTCTGAATGAGGAATATAAGAAAGCATCTTCTGCAAGTTTGTTGAAGGAGAAGTCAATAGATAAAGTGCAAAATCTAATTTTCCCAAAATCGGTAGTCATATTGCAATGAGAACCCAATATTACATGGAAATTATCTAAAATAAGGGATCTAATTCTAAAAGAGAATTTAAAATATGCTGTCATTGGAAAATTTTCCTATGAAAAATCTGATATTATGGCACTGCAAAAACAAATTCCAATACAATGCAATATCAAGGGGGACTGCAATATAGGGGTAATGGATTCTAGACATATTCTAATTAGGTTGAATATGTTATAAGACTATGTTAATTTAATGTCGGCAGCCACAACTTATATAAAATCCAAGGAAAGACTCTGGAAAATTAGAACCCTCAAGTGGGATCCCTAGTTTGAACCTGATTTGGAAACAACCATTGGTGTGACTTGGATGTCAATGCCGAATCTACCTCCCAACTTCTTTGCAAAGGAGGCTATCTTTTTAATCACCTCTGTAGTGGGTAAACCATTAATGGTTGATATGGCTACTAAAAATCAAATGAGACCAAGTTGTGCACATGTGAAAGTTGAAGTGGATCTAGTAGCTAATTTACCCACAAGAGTGCAAATCAATGAAGAAGATGATGTTACTGGGGAAATCAAATTTAAATGGATATATATTCATTATGATTATAAACCAAAATATTGCAAAGAATGTTGCCCTTAAGGGCATGATGAAAGTTCATGCTGGAATATGCATCCGGAATTGATGGAAAAGGAGGATGAAGAGAAGAAAAAAGAAGCTACAGATAACCAGGAAACTGATGAAGTAAAACAGATACAAGAAATAAACTTTCAACAGAGAAGGAAAGGCAGATATAACAGGCAATGGTTATTAAGGCAGAATAGGTATAAAAAAGACAAATTTTGCCACATAATAGGGGAACTGTAGAATGAAGAGGTAAATAACATGAAAACTTCTAAAACCTTTGAAGCTCTTATACAAGAACATCATAAAATGAAGGATAATAAAGATAAACAACGAAAAAATGAGAAGAAGCAACAACAAATTAGTCAGAGCACAAAGGAATGGGTTACTAATACTTTTAGTAATCAAGGTCAGCAATAAACAAAAGATAACACAGAGAAAGTCATGAGTAATCAAGAGAAAATTGATAAGAAAAATCAAGAGCATGTTGATAAGACAAATCAAGAGAAAGTTGATAAGGGGGAAAGGGATGATCACAGTGAATTAGTTCCACAAGCTCAAACAGATGAGAGTCATATGCAGGTTGCTTTACTTCAGTCGGTTACTCAAAATGAAGACATGGAGGTGTTAGAAGATATTATGCCTTTAGCTGTACAAGTTGAAAAATAATTATAGTGCAGTAACAAGGATAATGCAGTAATAGATGAGGATAATTTGGAGGAGACTATTAATAGGGTGGGAGTTGATGGCAACTTATCACCTAAACAAATTGATAGGTTGAAAGAAAAACAAGGCATCCCAAAAAAGAATCACAGAGGTGGGAAGACTAGTACAATGCAAATAAGGAGCTCTATGAAGAATATATTAGGATGAATGCTCTAATTTGGGATATTAGATCAATCAACACACAAAAAGCTTTTAGCAGACTAATTACATTGCATAAAAGGGACTATTTTATTTTTGTTGGTTTAATGGAACCTTTTTAGGATAGTAAGAATATTGAAGATTATAGAAGAAGATTACGTATGCAGACAACAATCTCTAATATTTCTGGCAAGATATGGGCTTTCCTGAAAGCCAATATAGTTTATACTATTGTTTGAGATGAAGAACAATAAATCACAATGAAATTAGTGAATTAGGAAGCAAGGATCATAGTTATGGTTTCTTTAATTTATGCTAATTCTATCAAATAGAGAGACTTTCTTTATGGAAATTCCTTGAATATATGGCTCAACAAATTAGAGAACCTTGGTTCATTGGGGGGATTTTAATGTGGTTACTAACTAGGAAGAGAATTTAGGAGGATTACCTGTATCAGTTGCTGAAACTGAATATTTTAGACAGTGGATAAGTGCGTGTAATGTGGAGGATCCAGGATATAAAGGGATCAAGTTTACATGGTGGAATGGTAGAACTGATGAGGAGTGCATATTTGAAAGGCTTGATAGAATCCTAATAAATGAGAAACTAATATATGTTTTCCAGTGTTAGAAGTTGAACACATACTTAGGAGTGGCTCGGATCACACTCCTTTAAAAATCAACTTCATCACTGTGAAGAAGTATATAATTAAACCTTTTAGATTTCTGAATATATTGTTGAAAGAGGAATCATGCTTGAGAATTATTAAGGAGAATTGAAGACTGATTGCATGGGAAATCTTTTCATTTTGTTTCATCAAAAAATGAAAAAAGTGAAGATTGCTTTAGCTAATTAGAGTAAAGAATGTTATGGTAACATCTTCTAGGAGATAGCTACTCTGGAAGAAATCATCAAAGTTTGAGAAAAGAAATTTGAAGATTACCCTTCAGGAGCAAATAGGGAATTGCTTTTTAAAGCTCAGGCTATGTTAAATTTGGAGCTTGGAAGGAAAGAAGAGTTTTTAAGGCAGAAGGCTGGTATGGACTAGTTTAAAGATAGTGACAAAAATACAAAATTATTTCATGCACTGGCTAAAGGTAGAAGAAGCAGACTCAAGCTCAATAGGATTCATAATGAGAATGAAGAATGGGTGGAGGATTCAAATCAAATGGCAGAGGTTGCTGAATAGTTCTATCAGAAGCAGTTTCCTAAAGAAGATTATATTGATAATTTTCAAATGCTTGAACATATTCCTAATATTGTCATTGAAAGTCAAAATGTGGATATTGATAAATTACCTGACATGCAATAGGTGAAAGATGCAGTTATGGGTTTGAATAGAAGTAGCACAGTAGGTCCAAATGGCATGACTAGGGCATTTTTCAGGATGCTTGGGAAATAGTTAAAGAGGATTTGTATCAAATGGTTCTAGCTTTATTTAGTGGTTATCAGTTACCAAAATTTGTTACACATACAAATTTGGTACTCCTTCCTAAGAAGCTAGTAATTAATACCTTTTCTGATTTGAGACCTATTTCATTAAGCAATTTTGTTAACAAGATCTTCTCCATAATTTTGCACGAAAAGGTTAAGAAGGTTTTACCATATGTTATCTCTGAAGAACAGGCAATATTTTTCCAGGGGAGGAGTATTAGAGAGAATATTTTAATGGTCCAGGAAATTATTATTGATATCAGAAAAAGAGGCAAAATTCCTAATATAGTCATTAAGCTTGACATGATAAAAGCTTATGACAGAGTAGATTCGATGTTTCTCACTGAAGTATTAAGGAAAGTTGGTTTCATAGAATTGCTTGTTGATAGGGTGATTAGGCTGTTGGATAATAACTGGTACTCAATTTTATTAAATGGCTAGCCTAAAGGGTTTTTTAAGTCAACAAGAGGTTTAAATCAAGGTGATCATTTGTCACCTACATTATTTATCATTGCTACTGAGGTAGTTTCAAGAGATCTCAAGTCTCTTATGTGTAAAAAAGATTTTACACCCTTTGGAATGCCTAGAGGGACTCCTAAAGTCAATCACTTTGCCTTTACATATGATATGATCATTTTATGCAAAGTTTATTGGATTACTTTTAAGCTGGTAACTGATACATTGGGGAAATATGAGAAGGTTTCAGGGCAGAAAATCGATAAAGAGAAGAGTGCTATTTATATGCATCAAGGTATTTCTCTAGGTAGTTTAGTATGGGCAGAGGTGTCTACTGGTATCTATAGAAAGAAATTCCCTTGCATTTATCTAGGGTGTCCAATATTTCATATGAGAAAGAAGAAGAAGTTTTACCAGTCAATCATGCATAAGATTAGTAGTAAACTACAAGGTTGGAAGGGTAAACTACTATCGTATGGTGGTAGGGCTATTCTCATTAAAAGTATTTTACAAAGCATACCCATTCATTGTTTATCTGTCATGAATCCACCAACTAATGTTATTTCAGGTATCCAAAGAATGTTTACTAAATTCTTTTGGAGCAATCAAATTAGAGGTAAAAGTTGGCATTAGGTTAGTTGGTCTAAGGTTTGTTATCTAATGGAATAAGGAGGGTTGGGGTTCAGAAGATTACATAATATTGCTATGGCCCTTTTTTATAAACTCTGGTGGAATTTCAGAATTAATGACTCAATTTGGAATAGGTTTATGCACAATAAGTATTCCAGGAAATAACATCCTAATGCAATCTATTGGAAGATGGGTGCTGGGTCTCAGGTGTGGAAGAAAAGGTTGTAGGCTAGGGATCTAGTGGATCATCAAATCTTATGGAAGATTAAAGGGGATCAAGCCAATTTGTGGTTGGATAATTGGATAGATATTGAAGATTTGTCTAATATATTCCTTAGGCAAGGAATTCCAGAAATGCAGGTGAAGGAGTTGATTGTAGAATCTCAATGGAACTATTAGTTATTAAAGAATTTGCTCCCTCAAGAGGTTATTACATATATTCAGGATAGAATTAATTCCAGAATTTAAGAGGGAGATGTGGACATTCTAATTTGGAAACTTGAAGCTTCTGGTAAATTTTTAGTTAAATCTGCATGGGAATATATTAGGCAAAGCAGGAGAAAAATGTTTTGTATAATCATATTTGGGTAAAAGGTTTACCTTTTAAAATGGCTTTCTTAATGTGGAGACTATGGAAAAGAAAAGTACCAGTAGATGCTTTAATGAAAAGATGGGGGGTTGAAGGAACAACAAAATGCTTGTGTTGTATGCATCCGGATCAAGAAACACTATCTCATGTGTTTCTGAGATTTGATTTTACTAACAGGACATGGTCCTATTTCGCTTCTTATATAGGTATTTTTATACATGGATTATCTCTTAAGGAAAATATTATAAGTTGGTGGAGTAAGGATGTCAAATAGAGATTTAAGCCATATTATCACTCAGTTCAAAGTATGATTACATAGGAATTATGGAGGAGAAGAAACGGCTTGAAACATGAAAGAAAAGGTATGGCTCTACATAAGGCAATCTTTAATATTACTAGAAATGTGAGACTACTACTTCTGGTAAGAAATCCAAGAAAAAACTTCCCTAGTAGTTGGCTAGACATCCTTACAGATCTTGAAGGGAGGAAACCAAAAATGAAGATTTCAAAAGTTGTGCGGACATTCCCTCAAATTAGTTTTGTAATCTATAACAATGATGGGGCATCTAGAGGTAATCCAGGGATAAGCTCGTATGTATTTTGTTTAAGGAATAACAATGGAGACCTAATTTATGAAAAAGGCTCTAGAATGGATGATACTACTAATGTGACTGCATAGGTTGAAGCTATCTTACAGGAAGCTAAACATGCTAATGCAACATAAACAAGCAAGTTAATCATCCCAACAGATTCAATGTTGATGTAAAAAGTTCTAAGGAATGGAATTGTCCCTAGCATATTGCAGATTATGTAAAGCAAATTTGGAAGCTAATGCAGCACAAGCATATTCAATATCAACACATACTGAGGGAGGGGAATCTATTGGCTGACTATCTAACTAATTTTGCAATTGACTGTGAAGAATTTGTTTACACAAGTTTTCAGCAATTGTAAACACAGGAAAGCAGGATAGTGAACAGTGATAAGTCTCAATGTCCATACATCAAGATAAGAGTGTTGAGAGAGTAACACAACAAATCAAGTTAAGGTTTGCATAAAGATACAGGGAAAAAAATAGCATTAAAGATTTTAGTAATGAACTTTCCAGATCCAAATCTGATAGTCATAATGAAGGACAAACCTAGTTTACATGTGAATCTGGCCTTCTTTGGAAGTTCATTACTGCAACAATTACAAAGAGGGGGTTAATTGAAAACTAGAGGAAGATAAGATGAATTGTTGAGGAATATCTTGGATGTATACTAACTTATTTTTCAATAAGATCCGTGGATGATTAAGAACAACATATTAAAAGGGTCTCAGCTCCTATATAAGCAATTAAAACTGCAAAAATAGTGAAAAAATAGGCAAGCTATAGCCTAATTAGTAGAGATCTCAGTGATATCAGTACATAAGTGAAAAGGAGCACTCAAGAAAGAAGAAGAAGAGTTTAGCAGTAAGCAAATCAAAGGAAGGACCAAAAGTTTACTGCTGAAAGATGAATTTGAAGCATTTATTAAACACCTAGGAAACGGAGTTGATGATCTAACATTGGAGCATGATGATTTGAGGATTCTACAGTAGATGTGCCAATTTTTACCTGAAACTTTGAAGAAGAGGCGGAGATTTAGGAAACATGATAGATTTGGAAACCCTAGAGTAGTATATGTATGTTTTAAGCATTTAGGGTAGGTTGGGTACTTTGCAGATCAGTTTGGACAAGGGCCCGAATTTCTTTTAGATTTAAGATGGGTTGGTCCATCTATGTAGAAACAATTATGTTTTTGATTTTTCAATATTAATAAAATCCGAAAATTAAACCAAAAAAAATCATGAAAACTCATAAACATAAGATCTTTGAAATTTAGAAAAGGATTCTTAAGCTTCTTGGATGAAAGGGACCCAAGAATCAACATCTGCATACCTTAGGAAACTTTTTCTTGAAGGCTCTTGAAAAGATTCTTGATTTCTTGATTTCTCTTGATCACTCTTGATTTTTTTCTTAAAGAACAAAGAAGGGTTTTGATTTTATAGAAACCCTAGTTTTTTTATGTTAAAGATGAAGAATGAAATTGTGATCCTTGATCGGATATAAATAGAGGCTGAAAAGAGTAGGAAAAATACCAAAAATGCTCATTTAAAAATAAGTTAGAAATACTGAACAGGGTCTGCGATGGTCAAAGCAACGGTCTGTCGCTTAGTATGATGGTCCGTCAGGTCATCCGTCGCATATTAGTTATAAAAAGAATACACTGCCTCAATCCGACGATCTTTGCAATGGTCCATCATAAACCCGATTGTCCGTCGAATCGTCTGTCACAGGTTAGCCAGGATGAGGCCACACTGCTTCAACAGCGACGGTCCCAGCGACGGTCCGTCACAGCCTTGAAGGTCGGTTGTCCTAGACATTACACTTGGGCCAATAAATGGAGTCACTTCCTTGGTTGTGAAAGTTTGGGCGACGGTCCATCAACCTGGCCATCGCACCTAGGCGATTCCAACTGCTTTCAGTAAAATTACCATAACTTCCTCGTCTAATGCCGGATTTTGATGAAATTGGTATCGATGGAAAGATTATTCAATGCTGTACATGAAAAAAGGTCGATATTAGGGAAATTATACATGGTTCAAAATTTTTCTCAGTTGGGAAGACACTTCTTAAATTTTAGGACTGGATTTACACTTCACTTGACACACTCTAAGGCTCAGACTACGAGATAATTTTACGGGGTCTTACAAAGTCATGTTATGTTTAAACCTCCAAAATAGAAGCAATGATGTCTCAGTAATCCAATTTTTTTCTAGTATTCAAGTATTCAATGGTGTGTTATGATCCATAAGTCTATGTCTCACACTATGCTTGGTTTTAGAAAATGTTCCTTCTATATGTTACCAATTCATTTTACATCGGGATTAGCAAAAGAGATTAGGTTCCTGAAAATTCCTGACTATCTCAGCTCTAAAAATGAGAATCAATAGCTTCAAGTATCAATCTATATCTCACTAGTTGACTTCATGAATTCCGACCTTGTGTTATACGACTCGTGCTATAAGTACTCATGTTTTTTACTATAGTCTGTCCTAAGAACTCATGTTGTGTTATGTTTATACCCAAACGAATCTATCTTTATGATCTAGACATCTGATGTATGAAGAATTTGAGTCTATTTTATTGTATCTTCATCTAATATTTCACCTTGAGTAGTGCAATAGGCATATGATATAATTAAATAGTGTTACTCCCTTTCATAATATTTATGCTCAGGTCCCTCAATAACCCTCTGTATAATAGTAGTTATGGAAGAGTCATAATGTTTTAGGTAGGATATTAGGTGTTCTTGAACGTGAAAATTTCCATATGATTTTCTTAGCTAAGGTTATAGGTGAAGGGAAAAAAGAGAGATGAGCCTTCATTATGTGAAATAGTTAGGAAGGAGATATGTGAGGAAAATCTTTGTGAGAGATTGAATTTGCTGGTCTTAGTGGGGAGATCTGATAATGCTCAACTCACTCCCATGATTAAGGGGTGAGGCGGTTGTTGTCAAACAACCCAACTAGAGTTGGGGTGGAATCCATAAGGAGCAAATTATAAGCTTCAAATATTATAGGTGTTCTAGTTGCTACAAGTTTAACTAAAATGATAATAAACAAGACATGTAAAATAAAATGGGGGAATTTTATTTGGGGATAATTTGTCAACTAACAATGCATGGATATAACAATTTTGATTTAAAATCAATATTTGAGGAAGTCTTGGGATTATGTCTACCTAAAGGTGCAAACATGGGGGTGATGATAGTTTGACATGAAATTTATTTCTCAACAAAAAGATAGGCTAGGTCTATAGTCACTTTACAAATCTTTCAATCAAGCCACAATGATTTCACCCATTGGTTCTTTCAAGCACCCAACAAGTGTACAAGTTGAAATCACCCAAATCCTCAATCAAGCATCCCTATTTCTAGGATGAAGCTTTTGACATCATTTACTCTCCAATTACACTTCTTTCTAAGATGGAAAAAAGGTAGTAAACCATAGACTTAATTGTCCACTATTTCCTTGTCCCCTATAACCCTCTTTCAAGGATGTTATAAGATACCTTAAGTTCATCTTTATCCCTCTTTCAAGGATGATGAAAGGTTTCTAGAGTTTGGGATTTTCACCCATCAAGCCCATTTGGAGATGTTGAGGTTTTCACCCATAAATCCCAAATAATAAGCTCAACCAATGGTGGAATCCATAATTAACAACCAAAAATCATGCAAACACATCAACACCCACACATAAAAACACTTTCGTTCAAAATAATACCAAGAATAAATTACTTAGCTACTCGTGAAGAAATTAAAAAGAGATATACCATGGGGATTATCCAAGACATCCATTCTATACAAAATTACTATAAAATTAAGCCTCCAAGATTAATTACACACTTGCAGAATTAGGGTTTATTGCTTTCAAATAAAAAATAGCTATGAGGTAATCAATACCCAAAGAAGAGAGGGTTTTCCCTATATATGATTTGGGATTCCACCTTGTGGTTTTACAAAACTAACCTAGGGCATAATTATGCTTAACCGCTATCACGACAACACAATTATGCTTGTTTTTCATGATCGTGTTATCCTACCATATTAACTTACTGCGACCGCAGATTGAGGACTGCAGTCGTGGTAACTGCGGCTGATATGGTCCAGGCCTTCAGCTTCACTCTTCTTTGCTCTCTTTTTATAATTTTAAGCACTATTCCATATCTTTTGATCTCTTCAACTCTATGCCTACAATGAGTTGATATTAGTGCATTTACTCAAAAATATGTCTCATTTATTCATTCAAAATAAGGAAGTGTGCACAAATGTTAGTGAGAATCGGCAGTAAAATTGCCACTCATCAATAACCCCAACTTATGACCTTGCTTGTCCTGAAGCAACACTACCCCTTATTCTGAGTCAATTTCATATGAATGCCCTCATTCTATCACCCAATGATCATGATGACTTAAACTTGATTGCTACCACCAAAAGATTTTCACCCATTGGCAAATAGTCTTTTAACAACTTCCCTCATCATAAAATGGAATAGTGAAGGATGCGATAGAATTCGAGGAGCAATCATGTAACAACTACTAACACTCTAGAAATGACTCACATGTTGACTTCAATTATTCTATAATTTAATTTATCTCATTGGGCAAAAGATGACAAAATCATCAACCTCAACTTGTTCATATGCCTTCTCACAAGAAAGGAAAAATTCACACACCTAGTTACCAATAATTCAACAAGGAATTTTAAGTGTAAACACTTACTCTCTCAAAATATTCTCCATGTTAAAAATTACCATACCATAGGCTTGCCCCTATTTTCTATCACCACTACAATGACATACTTGGTTGGGAATCATAAAAGAACTTTTTGAGATTATAATATAGGTTTAGGGTAGGGTAGGATATTAACTTGGGATGATAAGGCTAAACCCTCCTTGAACTTCTACATCATAATCCTTTTATGCATTGCTACTTGGGCCACTTTTTTTCCCTTTACTAATTTATCTACTTTTCCCTTTTTTTCTTTACTCACATACTCTTCGCCTTCTTTTATTCACTCTATTTGCATGCAATTAAAATTTATGCATTTTTTTCTTTTAATAGATTTTCTCTTTTTTCAAAGCAAAATGCTTACTTGTTTAAGCTCGTAGGCACTTTCTTACGACTTCATGGCTCAATTACACTTCTTTCTCTTTCCACCACCCCTAACTTAGGCTTTTAGCCTCAATTTGTAATATTTAGTTCAAGAAGGGTAGGGCTCAAGAGAGGATGAATAGATGGGTCATAACTTGTAATACGTTTGCCAAAGAAGAGTCCAAAGGCTCAAAGAGGGTGACTAAGGGTAACTCCTATGTATTGGGAGGCTTTTTAGGCGAAAGTGGGCTTCCAAAATCACAAGATGTCCTATGGTTATTTTATCAACCAAGCACAATCAAAATTTATCTTTGAAAGACTAATAGGGCAAGTTCTAGATGGCACAAGTACACATGAACTGGGACAATTAACCTCACACACATGGGATGCGAATGTTGTCAAGGTGGTTCAATTGTTCTATCCCCTCAAGACAAATATAGAGTATTCACTATTTTTCAAAAGTTAACTTTTGGAGTCATAGAAAGAGGGAAAATTTCATCATAAAGTTGCTCACACCCATGTCTTTGAATTTTTGAAAAATTTTCAGATGGACGGTGGTGTTTTGCTTTTGTATCTGCACAACGCATAATTTACTAATCATGGAAATAACCCAAGCTTTAGTCTCACATTAAAAACTATAGTCAGGGCGAACCACCCATATGGTTACTCAGACTTCACCAATGGATATGAATGCTATCCTAAATCATCAATGCTATAGGTACTCAGACTTTCCTTGCATTTTATGGAGTCGATGCCACGGGTACTAAGACTTTCCCTACACCTATAGTTGGAAACCCAACCACGATGGAAAGGCTCATCTATTAAAACTTAAACGAAAATAGAAAACTAAGAATAAAGTAACTAATCTCTGCAAATATAGACACCATCATACTGCGCAAATATTACAACCCAAATAAAACTAAGAATCATCCCAAAGAGCAAAAAAGTATACAAAAATATCAACAGTACAGGGCCAAATTAAATGAAATAAGGAGACACCCCCAACTAAACGGATAGCAGTGTTCCCACTGCATATATAATTAATGATAAAAGAGATAAGCGTTCTCCCTATAACTGCATCAAGGGTTGCTTTCACTCTCGGATGTTGTATCGTCATAATTTTACTCGAGATTAGTTCACTCGACTGGGACCTCATCATCACTCTCCACCCAAGAGGAAAAAAGTCTGTCTTGGGGTTGTAGGGCCTTTCATAGACCTTTCACTCTCTTCCACATCTTGATAAATAACTCATCCCTCTTCTTCTCTCTTATAATAATTTTTTCACATTCAATTTGAAGTTCTTAGTCTGATTCAGCCAAAGAAGTGTAGGCTTTCTCACGATTAGGAATGGTAGCCTCTTACTTCTTTTGGTCCTCCCTATACTTCTCATAATCGGCATATGACACATATGAATGATGGGTCCTAGAAGGCTCTCTCGGTACTTAGGGCAAAGAAGACATAAGTTACTTGATGGTTGTAATATTTACTCTAATATCTTTAAGAGGTACCGTGGTGGTTAGCCTATGAGACTTGCACTCACTGCATGCCGGCTTTTCCAAGTTGATCTTTATTTTCCTATTTTTGTTGGGTGTGCCCTCTCTTCGAATCTATAAGGGGTAGATGAGGGCACTAGGATGCACCTAAATATAACTAGCATATACTTTTACGCCTACTTTCTGGCAAAGCTCAGTAATCAAAAAGGGAAAATAGATGTGTACCACCATGATTCTTGAAATGGTCTATTTCATTGACCACATGTTGACCAACATCCAGTGTAACGCCATCTAGAATAAAAGAAACCATCTAAGCATGCAATTTTGGGATTTTTGTCATGTAGGTGTAAGGAGAAACTCAGCTACAAATGATGTGCAACCATATCCGAGCCTAGGAAGTGAAGCCTTTCATATGGATGTTACTTTAGTCTTGGTCCAAGTAACTTTTTTTGGGGTAGAGCCTTTGAGCCAACCAACTCTCCAGTTTACACCCCTTCACCCATGTCTTCATGTTTGAGCCCATAAACATCATTGATTTTTTTATCCCCAACTATAACCAGTTTTCCCCAAATCTTGATAGTCACATTGACTGGGTCCAAAAAAGACACTTCACTAATGTTGGCATAAAATTTGCGGACCCATTATTCATTTGTAATGCATGGATTCTGGTCGAAGAATTTCCATCCTATGGCTTTAAGTTTTTCATGAAATACCAATAGTTTCTTCGGCACATTCTCAAAATAAATTTCTCTTTTTAGGAGAAGCTTTGTTCTTAACAAATCAGTGTAGTAGTGAGTGTGACACTCGGGTGCAATGAATCGGATGTGATCATACTTATCCAAGAGGTTGTCCTAAAAGTACTAGGTACACATTACATTAATCAATGGCATTTTAACCTGCAAACTGTACTATATTGTTTATTAATTCTTATTAGAACGGGTGATTGATGGTGTTGATTTACAAATTAGATGCGTAGGATTTTTGGCATGGCAGGAAACTAACCTTGGATATCGCAATTGCGAACCATGACCGTGTTTACATTAGCGCGATTGCGGTCAGTAATACCGGAGACTGGTTTCATGCTAGCTTCTCATGTTTAGATTTCTTATAATTTTTTGGTTACTAGTAGGCTGTACAATATAGATGAACAGGGAAAATAATTGAGCAATGCTAATAAGTGTTTGAATGCCCTTTAAAATATAGGTATCCCTATTGAAAGTTCATTTGAGAAAGTTTCAAACGCATTGTGCGTACATCTTGTTTGTCCATATTTTACACACATTATTTGGTATTCAAGATTTCCCAATTATGTACACACCTTATCTAAGTAGCTAACATCACACTACACCAAGTATGGAAAAATAAAAGTAATAACAATCAAATCTATAGTCCCTCTCTTAAATATGAATTAGAGGGCCTATTTTCAAAAGTAAAAACATTGATTCATGACACTTACCTAAGTTGTGATGCAAGAGAAGTGCAAGGATGTTGTTTGGAATCTCGCAAACTTGGACAAAAACTAGCCCAAATTAGAGAGTACAATATGTAAAAGGAGTGTAGTGGATATGAGGGGAAATGAAGGGTTAAATAAATGAAGTGACCAAAATCACGGTCAGGTTGCCCCGATTGCAGACACCCGTATCACCTTCATCATGGTAACTAAGAGTAATTTTGTTCCCCTATTTAGCTGTTTACTTAATTTTCACGAATTTTACCCTTGTTTAGTTTCAATGCAGAATTACACACTTTCTCTTTTTCAAGATCATCCAATGCACATTATATTTCCACAAATTCAAGGGTTATTCATATACAAAAGACAACATCTATTCTAAAAAAACATAACAAAAAAGGACATGAGCGACTCTTATGGGATTAGTGGGTTTCCTCCCACCTAGCGCCTTAGTTATAGTCATAGCACGAAGTCTTTCAACCTTCACTCTCAAGGTGGGTCTTCAAACCCCTCCTCATTTGCATTCTTATTTTCAACATCCACCACGGATACTACTTGAAGTTCTATGGTTTTTTTTTATTTGTAAATTTTGAAAGAGACTTCATTCTCTTGCACCATAAATTTCATCCCCCCTTCTCTAGATCGACAATAGCTCTCCTGGTGGCCAAGAAAGGATTTCCAAGGATGATATGTACCTCTTTATCCATTTTACAATCCAATACCACAAAGTCTGCTGGGAGTATAAACTTTTCCACTTTGACAAGGATATCAAACCAAATACCCACCGGCCTTTTGATGGACCAGTTCACCATGAGAAGTCGCATAGAGGTCGATGTTGGGGTATCCAATCCGAGCTTCTTGTATATGACAAAAGGCATTAAGTTGATGCTCATACCAAGATCATATGGAGCTCTTGCAAATTCATGCTTCCCAATTGTGCAAGGGATGGTGAACGTCCAGGGTTATCTTTATTTTCTGCAACCTTGATATCCATGATATCAATATACCCACGGGTTACCTCGATGGTTTTACCTTCAGTAGGCTTCTTTTTAGAAATAAACTTTTTCATCAACTTTGCGTATCTCGAAATCTCTTAGATTGCCTTAAGAAATGGGATATTTATCAATTGGTTGCTAAGTTTATCCATGAACTTCCTCAATTTGTCACCTTCCTCTATTTATGCAATCATTGAGGGAATGAGAAGGAGGGAACTTGGATGGTTGGCCCTGCATCACCTTGTGGCTTTCTAACTTCTACCACTTCTTCATTACTTTTCTTAATATCTTTCTCATCATTTGCTTCTTTTATTTAGGGCATTACCTCCTTTGCTTTATCCTTGAGTAAATTCTCACTAAAGTCTCCTCTAAATGGCTCATCAAGTACCTTCCCAGTCCTTATGACAATTTCTAGAACTTGGGCATCATTCTTTGGATTAAAAATCATGTCACTAGGTAGTCTACCTCTAGGCCTAATATTTAGTTGCATGGAGATTTTCCCAACTTGGGTCTCCAATTGCTTAATTGAGGTAGAGTGAGATATCATGGTTTGAGAAGATTGATAAAAATCACCTTTAAACTAAAGGACCATTATGTCCGTTCCTTCCACTCTATTCAAGATCTATGTCAATATAGCCAAATAGCGGATTTCCTCATCCAACATCTTTGCCTCTTCATCATATTCATAAGACTTTGATGCTACAGCATTGACCACTTTCGCGGGTGCACCCAAAACATTATTTGTCAAGAGTTCAAGTTTGGTTATCATTTTTTCTATGCTCCCCTCCTTTTCTTCATTTTGTTTTCTTTGTTTATTATCGACCATGAAAGTTGTAGAAGGAATCTTGGGAGTTTTTGTTTCTCGGATATGCCAACCCCGACTAGGGCCAGTTTGAGTCGCTAGTGTAGGGAATTACTTGGTGGGGTTTTTTTTCTTGTTAGGAGTCCGTGTTCCATGTTTTATTATAAATCTGTGTGCTTTCCTCTGTTTTATATTACTTATGGGTGTCATATTTATGTTATGTAATCTTGTGCTGTGCTTTACTATGTGTTTGTGTGGTATCTCGTGTCTTGAGCCGGGGGTCTATCGGAAACAACCTTTCTACTTCTTCAGAGGTAGAGGTATGGACTGCGTACATCTTACCCCCCCCCAGACCCCACTAGGTGGGAATACACTGGGTTTGTTGTTGTTGTTGTTGTTGTGGATATGCCAACCCCGATTTTTCTTTGACACTTCTTCAATCAATAGAAAGGCTGCGTGGTTGTGAAAATCCACTAGGGAACCACCCACCAAATTATCTACAAGTATTTTGTTTAATAGATCAAGGGCACAGTAGAACATCTCAAGAAGTATTAACTCTAGGACTTCATGATTTGGGCATTGAGCAAGCTTACCATTAAACCTCAGAATCTTTAAAAAATAGCTCTCTATTCATTTATCAAAAATTCACAATCTCATCCCACTTTTGAAGTATTTTTTATGGAGGGAAATAAAAAGCAATAAACACTTCAGTATGTGCACCCCAAGACATAATTGAGTCTGTTGGAAGTGAGCAGAGCTATGAAACCGCCTCTCCCCTTAATGAGAATAGGAAAAGGCGAAGTCAAATAGATTCTTGAGTAATGTGTGCTATATTAAATGGTGCACACACTTCCAAAAAATTCTTCAAATTGGCATTTGGATCCTCAAAGTCTTGACCCCCATACAATCCTTTCATTTGCAACATGTGAAGCATGACGCTAGTCACATGGAAGACCCCCTTCCTATTAGTTGGTGGGATACAAATTGGATGTTTTTCCCTGCTTTATTTAGTAGGCCCTCATTATCTAGAGGAGAATCAAAGGGGACCATGTTGATTGTTCTATTACCTAAAATAAGATTTAAAAACAGCAACTAAAATAAATTATACCACACGGGGTATTCCCAAGCAAGAATCACACCATTTTAATAATACTCAACTCACTTCCATGATTAAAGGGTAACATAGTTGTTGTCAAACAACCCAACTAGAGTTGGGGTCAAATTCACAAAGAGCAAATTATAGCTTTAAATCTTACGGGTGTTCTAGTTACAACAAGTTTACCCGTAATGATAATAAACAAGACATGTAAAATAAAATAGGGGGATTTGATTTGGGTATAGTTTGTCAACTAATAATGCATGGATATAGCACTTTTGATTTAAAATCAACATTTGAGAAAGCCTTAGGATTATTTCTACATAAAGGTGCAAGTATGGGGGGTGATGATGGTTTGACATGAAATTTAGTAGTCAACTAAAGGATAGGCTAGGTTTATAGTCCCTATGAGCAATCTTTCAATCAAGCCACAACGATTTCACCCATTGGCTATTTCGAGCACCTAACAAGTATACAAGTTAAAATCACCCAAATCCGCAATAAAGCATCCCTATTTCTAGGATAGTGCTCTTGACATGATTTACACTCCAATTTAACTTATTTCTAAGATTGTGAAAGGTAGTAAACCATATACTTAATTGTCCACTATTTCCTTGTCCCCTATAACCTTCTTTCAATGATGTTATAGGTTACCTTATGTTCACCTTCATTCCTCTTTAAAGGATGATGAAGGGTTTCTAGAGTTTGGGGTTTTCATCCATCAAACCCATTTGGAGATTTTGGAGTTTTCACCCACCAATACCAACTACTAAGCGCAAGCTATGATGGAATCCATAATTAACAACCAAAAATCATGCAAACACATCAACACCCGCACACAAACACGCTTTAGTTCAACATAATCCCAAGCCTAAATACTAAGCTATTCATGATGAAAGTAAGAAGATATATACCATGGGGATTATCCAAGACATCCATTCTTCACAAAATTACTAAGAAATTCAGCCTCTAGGATTAGTTATACACTTTCCCAATTAGGGTTTTTTTCTTTCAAATATAAAATAGATATGAGGTAAGTAATATCCAAAGAAGAGAGGGTTTTTTCCTATATATGATTTGGGATTCGTACATGTAGTTTTACAAAACTGCCCTGGGGCATAATCCTATTGAACCACAATCACTCAAGATTGTTTACGACTGAGGCCATGCAACTGCACATATGTTCCAAGACTACATTATGATAATCATCTTGACCGACCACGATAGTGGATTGAGGACCGCAGTCATTCTAACTGAGGCTGATATGGTCTAGGTCTTTAGTTGTACTCTTCCTTGCTCCCTTTTTATCATTTTAAGTGCCATTTCATATCTTTTGATCTCTTTAACTCTATGCCTAGATGTAGTGGATATTAGTGCATTTACTCATAAATATGTCTCATTTATTCATTCAAAAAATGTTAGTGTTCATGAATGTTAGTGAGAATAGGTGGTAAAATCACCACTCATCAAGATCCATAAAGTTGGTATAGTAATGATAGGCTTGAATGTTGTGATTGATGAAAACACAACCCATGTACTATGTGGTTAGTACTTCCTAGATTAAAACCAGAAGGTGTTTGATGGTTGTGATAATGTGAAGTAATATTCTTAAAGGGATGTAGAGTATGGGGTCCTATAGCTTAAGATAACACCTCTTTTGTCTAAGTTATGCCTCAACATAGAAGTACTATACAGTAGAAATCAAACTCTTGTGGTTTGATGTGTGATGGGAGAATTATATCTTGGATGTCATAAAGTATTTTATTTATTATTTGGGTCATAGATGAGTAGTGTCTCTAAGTTTAAATCTATTTATTTTATCTAGTAAGGTAGAGAACGCTTCTATTCCTATCTCCCGTGAAATCTTGTTTCATGATTAGTACCTATGTAAAATCAGGCCTAATAAACTCATGCCTTATGTTTTAATGATTGTGATCACTAGAAATTATGTACAAAGTCATCTCTATATCAATTCTTATTATCTCATGCTTCGTGCTTACACATATCACTAGGGGTTATCATGAAGATCTTTTGATGCCTTCACATATTTTGGTGAGGAAAAATGTTCAATGCAAGGTTACATTCTTTATTCTATACTTTTAGAGCTTCAACAAGTTCCTACCAATAATTTGGGGATGAATGATACCATGGGAGAGATAATATGACACCTTGCCTTTTCGAGATAGAAATCAAGCTTTTGTGTGTAAACTCTAATCCTATGATTTATATTTCAGTTCACGTATCATGTTTCAAACTCAGTATATAATAATATTTCCAGTCAGGCATGTTCAGTACAACCTCATTTTCCTCAGTAGTCTATGCTTAAACCAGTGTTATTTAAGGAAGAATGTTCCTAAGAGGGAGTTATTATAATACCCCGTTAGAGTCTTAGCTCAATTAATCTCTCAATTGCAGTTTAAGGGGTCTAAGACTTGAAAATTTCACTAAGTGTTGAGGAATTAGTCACTTTCAAGACTCCTAGACTTTTTGGATTTTTAAATCAATCTTCTCAACCTCAAAATGTTAATTTTTAAGTCGATTCATGTTTAGGGAGGTCAAAAGTACATGTCGGGTGAGTTTTGAAATTTTTGGACAAGCATAAGAGCGTCTTTAGAAGATTAAACCAGTAGCACCATCGAGGAAGGCAGGCGTCGCCCGGGTTAGTCCCCTTCTCTAAGGCGTGCACCGCTCGGGTTAGTCCCCCGCTCTAAGGCGGGTGCCAATCGAGGTAGTCCCCCCCTCCAAGGCCTAAATCACTCCCTTCCTATTTCATCCAGCTTTTGTTTCTTGGCATTTTAAGGGTATTTGGGTTATTTACCTTTACACATTTAGTTCATAACACAAAATTTGGGATCCTAAAGAGCATTATTGTCTTTTAATTATAAACAATCTCAAGAAAAAGCCCTGCATATCACTAAGAACAAACCTTACCAAAAACTCTTTCTCAAGAAAATAAGGAATTCAAGCTTTCTTCACCAATCAGGAATCTTAAGGTACATAGGGCTATCCTCAATCTCATAGGCATATATTTTATGATTTTAACAAGATTTAAAGTTATATAAGTATATATATGTACGGAGTTGGTAAATTTCTTTCAAAACATGCATTTTGAATCAAACTTGATAAAAGTACGTAACAGTCATTGGGTTTCTTTCCTTAAACTTGATTTATAATCTTGTGCAGACATGATTTGAGTTCAAAAAGTGATTACGAATGTGAATTGTGAAATTTTCTTTCCCTATGATGAAATTATAGACTTTTCATGGTATGAATTATAAATTGTTTTGAGAGCATAACTTAAGAGCCCTTTTTTGATAATGAGAGTTGTGTATAACCAATATTGAAGTTGGTTTATAAATGATGACAAATTTTTAAGTGTTAAATGTTTCTTTTACCATTATGCATATGTTGAATAAATGGAATTGTGTTTGTATATGTTCCTTATGACTTTGACTATAAGAACTCTCATGTTATTTGATAAATCTTTTGGTGGCAATTTATATGTTTTGAATGAGAAGGGTTGTGGAAAGATACGATCTGAATGAATTGCAAGTCTAGGTATAAAAATACCCTGTAGTGATGTGCCCTTAAAAGAATGAGAAAAGAATAGTTTGTAACCATGATTTATATCTTCTTTTAAGAGGCTAGAACTGGGCTTAAAGAGAGTTAGATAGTTAGTCGAAGAAAGAACGAGTTGAATTACTCTATGTTGGAAATCATGATTTGCCGACATGGGATTTTTGTACCCTGCATTGTGATCTTGTGTACCTTGAGTCATGTATCCCCAATTTAGCACTATGTTTAGGATCCTTACTTTGTGATCTTGTGCACTACCATGACATGTTGATTTAATTGGGGATTTTGGTGCCCTGCTTTGTGATCTTACATTTTTCCTTTACTGATACTCCAATCCTTGCAGCAAACATAGATTTGGGGCTTGGACCCCGCGTCAAGGGAAGATTTCATATAGCCTGTGGAATTATGAACTTGTCGGGCGTACCATCTAGCTCATAAGTAAATTAATAAATTGAGCCATGATTGCAAGAAGAATGTTTTGAAGTTCATTAAACTATTCCGACACGTTTTCTTTTACCATATGTTAAATTGATTTATGAAGTTCTCTCACTTACGTTGTATAAAAATTATGTTATTTTGGATTGCTCTTCGTACCAGTACCTTTGTGTATTGACTCCCTATATTTCAGGTTTAGAGGATCAATCTTGTGATCCCACTAATCTACAGACCATGGTCAAACATTAAGAGTTGGTGAGCCTCTCTCATTTCAGAACGCTTTCTTCCATGTGTTGATTTCAATTGATTTTAGTTCATGGTCTGACTGGGGGCCTTGTCCAGATTTCAGACAGAATGCTGCGTTCAGTTAGTAGAGACTTTATAGACTTGTGATAGATGGTTATGGGTTTTCTTATGGACTTACGTCCCACATTGTTAAGTTGAAATAATAGAACTACCAGGTTTCTAGTTTACTTTCGATTTACTATACTAAATGAGTTATGCTTTTGATTACAAGATAAGGGGTCTCTCGGGCCTTCAAGGTTCGGGATGCCCGTTGCAATCAGGGCCTCGGTTCAGCTCATGACATTTAATCATTTATTCAACCAAAAGATTTAAGAATAGTCAAACCATATGACAAAAGTATATTCAACAAAAATTTCACAAATACTTTGAGGTCATATAATTACCAAGACTAAAACCAAGTAATTGGGGAATCCATATTCTACATTCCCATGCATCCCACAATGTTCATAAACATAAATAAGCGTGAATAATGCACCATAATCAATGGAAAATCAACTAAATGAGTAATCATGTCAAAGCCCTCAATTATGCCAACCCATATGTAAAATCATGAATTTAATAATCTATTTCATGCCAACAATAAAGTACAAATATAAGAACAAAGACATGTGCAAGTTCAATGATCTATCCCACCTATGACTAAACCCCCAATCCATCCGTTCTTCCTAAATGTTCGGTCTACAAGTCACAACTTTACCACTATTGTATTTCCAAAATCATCAACCTAATCCAACCTACCAGTTTAATTCCACAACTCCTGCATTGCTATTTTCAAGTTATCGTACTCCCTTTTATCAAAATCAAGCATCTTGATTCAAGCCTAGGATTTTCCAACCATCATTTAATACTATCAAAATACCCCATATAAAAAGGAATATATATATAAGGTCCACCCAAAAAGAAGGACACTCTCAATTCCTTAGTCACCCACCACCAACCTATCCATTCCCAGGGAAAACCATTCCCCTTATGTATGACAAAACAAAACACTCCATAGAGGAATATTAAGACTGATGAATCCTTCATCTAAGAGATCCCTTAACTTCTCCTTAAGATCCTTTAACTCCACCAAAAAAAACCTATAAAGAAGGAATATAAGTTTGGAAAAATGTCCAAAACAAGACCAACCCCAAACCAACCTCCCAATTAGAAAGAAATCATGAGGGTTATCGAAAAGGGACCCAAAGAAATTCGTGCACCACTAAAATCGTATGAAAAGAAAGACCATTTGATTTAGAATCTTTAACCTGGACCAAATAATAAAGATGTCACTTTTGAAACCAACCTTTAAGTTTTAAGATATAATACAATTTTTTCTTTAATAACTAGGGAATGAAACCATCCTTTCACCCCATAATCAACTCACCATAGATCCTAAAAACAATCTTTTTACGGATCCGACAACCCAATGGCACATAGTATGAATGCAACCAATCCATTTCAGAATAACATTGAAATCCACCACATCCTAGTCAAACAATTTCACCATTGACTCCTTTATCACCAGAAGATACCACACACCCTTAGACTCTTTTAGCAATTGTAGAGTCACTAACTGGGATAGAAACAGAAGAGGAAAAGAGTCTGAGATGAATTTGGGACAGAAATACACAACCATAAATGGGGCCATAAAAGAGAGAAGACCCCATACCAAGTAAAACATACACACCACACTAAAAAGAGTTTTCAATACATCGGTGTCGGCATCAAAAGATGCCTTAGACTCCTAATGAATAGTAAAAACATTGAGACGATCCCGATGAATATCGAAGCCAGAAGTAGCACCCTAGGTATAAGAGCTAGAGAAGTAGCAACCGATATCCTATTTTTCCCAAGCACAACCCTTATGGGACACTCTCGATTTATATAAGCCACTTGAATACTACCAAAACACAAATTCCTTCCTCCTCGAAACAATCATGGTGCGTACGACTACAAAATCTATAAAGAAAATAGGATGATAAAAACTTGGATCCACTGGGAAAAGTAGAAGTTGCGATACCTAATCGGGTCTGTGCCCCATTAGTTAGACTAGATCTATCTATGCTTTCCTCGAGTGGGATAGATGAATTTCCAAAAATCTTTAGATTATTTAGAGGACATGATCTGAAGAGTGAGGCAAGGAATATTCACAGGAGAGTTCAAGACCTTAGACTCCTTAGCCCAAAAATAGAATAACCAAGAAAGTGGAACATTCCTAGATGCCCTGTAGCCTTATGATTATAAGCGTGGGGCACGACACAGCCATAAGCAAGACCCTACTCGAATTATCTTTGTGGACACCCCATGACACCAAAAACCAAAGTTCTGATACAAACTTGACATTACCAAAACTAAGGCCTTATCATAATGGCCAATCCCCAAGCCCAACCAGGACTGGGAACCACCCCGTTACCCAACTAAAGCACCATGCATATACCATAAGTCGGTTGAAGTCAAACACATAACAATATAGCATATCCAACAATGTGTTAACTTTGGGAAAAGTCTATATCCAAGACCAACCCAACAAAGTCCCACCACCCAATGTCTGACCAAACTAATACCAAAACCCATAAACCAAAAACTTATTATAACAATCCAATGTATGTATATATATATATATATAGAGAGAGATAAAACATAAATAGTCCATACCATACCCAAGTCCATAGTTATCCATACAAAGCCTCTAGACCAACCTACCAGTACCTAGTTGGGATATACCCCCAACCATAGCTAAAAACCAAAATCTAAGAAAGGCAAGAGATATGTAAAGTAAACCATGACATGAAATAGATGCCTTCAAAATTATGGAAGCTCACCACTTCAATCAAATATCAACTATACCCAAATCCGTTCACTAAGCAGGAGAAGTAGAATGGTCGGTCCCTACATAGTGTGGGTATACAACCACCTAAAGATGGGTTAGTAGGTGAACACTAGCATGTATTTAGGATAAGGCTAAAATAAGGCCATTTATAAAACCAAGTGAAACCATCTATAGTGCATACAACCATACATACATATATATAACTATGTTGGAAAAGGGAATTGGGTTTAACATGCCATTAAAACCTTTACTTGGGATGTGTATCTTTGCCATCCTAAACCACCCATGGGCTATATAATTTTAGCTCCCCCTACTGAAATGGCTCAAGACCAAACCTCATATTGATAAGTATGAATTTCCAATTTTGATCCCCTCGAGACTATTACTTTCCACTACTTTGCTACACAACCCGTCATTATTACCCATTTAAAACCATTACCAAGAAACCAGCCAATCCATTTACCATTTATTAACCAAGGCCATTAGTAGTGGTTTTGTCATACCAACTATACTTGCTAGTGCTATTCTTAGCCAACCTTTTATAGGTTTAAGGGATTCCATGTACCTTTCTAGTAACCATATTAAACCACTTGTGGGATTCTCATGTACCCCACAAGTATAACCAATTTCATAGCCACCAAAGCTTTATCATTTAATTCTTCCAAACCATGTACACCATTTATACCATTTAAAACCATTCCAAACCATTTATCACCCTGCTAAATATTTAAATCTAGGGATGGCAGTGGGGCAGTGTGGGTGTTGGGTGGTGCGGGTTTTAAGCTATCTGGGGCGGTGTATGTTTTAAGCTATATGGTGCGGTACAGGTTAAAGTAATTTTTTTTAAATGGTGCAGTGCAGTGCGGTTTGTGAGTATAAGCGGGTTTAAATTAAAAAAAGATAAAAATTAGTATTATTCTCGTGATTAAACCTAAAATTATATGTATTCTTTACTTAAAATATTATGATACTTCAAATGACATGTATAGCACTTCAAATAAATAATTTTATAGCTTTTTTAATATCTCTATTTATTTTTTTAAAATATGATATTTGATCATTAATTGTACACATGATCTTTTTGACAATTTCTTAGTAAAAAATGAAATAATAGAAATTAATTGTTATTATTTCCTAGTTGTAGATTTGGAAATATTATGATTTTTAATGGAGTTATGACTTTTTCAAAAACAAAATAAAAACATGAGGCGGTGCGGGTATGCGTGGCTATGAGTGTGGGGTGGGTTTATGTGGGTTTAAAGGTGATATAGAGCAATGCGGTGCGGTTTTAAAAGTTGCGGGTTTGGAAAGAACCCTCACCTCACCCGTACCACACCGCATCATTACCACCCTTATTTAAAGCATTTATATCATTTAAACCATGTAAAACCATCCAAATCCATTTAGTGATCCACCACCAAGCCAAACCATGCAAGAGTTCCAATAAAATTTTAACAATAGAGTGAAATTTTTTTTTAGGCATTTTATCAAACATGTTGAGGGTATACCTTTAGCAAGACCAAAAGCAATGCATAAACCACCATAATTAGGGTAATTCAAGACCCACTTATTTAACCATAACCAACATGTACCAACATATGCAAACCATTACAGAAAATATGTAAAAACATAGTTTAAACCAATACCAAACCATATGCATCAAGTCCCTCAACATATATTTCGAAAATAGCCATTCATGATTCATAAATCAATATTTAAAAGGAAATACAAATGCCTTTAGTTCTATCTATCAATGAGGGAAGGAGTACATGCCTTATACAAGAAGATTCCAAAGAGAAGCTCTTGAGCCCCTTTGAAGAACACTTGAAAAACCCTAGCCTTCAATCTTCAAGATTGAGTTTAAAAGAGTATTTGAAGTGTTTTAATCACTTAACAAGTGTTATGAAGGCCACCAAGGATTATATAATCCATATCCAAGGTATAGGTGAGTAAAGGTAGCTAGAGGAAGATCAATCCCAAAGTTTATTTGTGTATGTAGAGGAATACCAAGAAGATCATTATTAAACAATTTAGAAAACACTTTGATTATCAAGATAGAGTGCAAAGAGGGGAACTCAAAAATAGAATCCTTAAACCAAATTAAATGGTATAGAAACCTCTTGCAAAATAAATTTATAGGCCTTAAGATAAAAAATAAACCACTATAATGCCTCGAAAGTAGCCCTTGGACATCACACGGTGCTCAAAACAACAAATATCCCTAAGTTAACCCATGATATCTATTTAGTATGAGACTCGCATGAAAAGTGAACTAATAGATATAGAAACAGAAGGTAAAAAATTTCATATCTTGACATAAGTCTTTAAATTAGGATACCTTAAACAAACTCTTTGAACTTAGAAAATACATAATCTAACAAACCTCTACTATCAACTAGAGAGCCAATAGGATAAACCCCAGTTGACCTGAACATAAATGGAAATAAAATAACTAAAATACTTGTATCAATGAACAGAAGTCTGATAAGATGGAAACAAGCACTAGAACCTACATTATAAGACAATGTAGAACATACACATATATGTGGGTCAGTACCTCTAGAATATACTGAATATGTGAGGGTGAATGGAAAGTAAAACAAGGACTGAATATATATATAAACTTTCAAATAATGCAAGCTAAGTATAAATGACTCACTTTGAACTTGTGTAAAATGAAAGACTTCAAGATCATAAAACATAGATAATGATGCATAAGAGTAAACTTAGTGAGCCATAAAACTTAGGTTCAGAAATTTTACTCTTATTCTTTCTTATGGGAGATTCTTATAGCCGACATAAACCATGTGAGTTACCATGGAGTCCAAGTTCTTCATCACATTGGGGAGAGATATTCTATCCTTTCATCATTTACTTAAGTGATCACTATACTTCATTTATATTGGGAAAAATGTTAACCTATGGTGGCTCATAGTTTCTAGGATTATAGGATACACTCATTCACATTTCTTTCGCATTGTAAATACTTCTCCCACACTATGTATATGCTCATACTTTTAAAACCCACCTTAAAATAGCGTAAGAGTTTACAGACTAAAAACCTGTTATGCTTTTCTTTACTTTAAATCATAAACAAGATGATACTTCTGGATTTCATGTTATGCTTTTCTTTGATTTAAATCATAATTAAGATGATACTTGTGGATTTCATGTCTTATGTTTAGATCTAAAAATCAAACATTTCTGTAAATCATATTATAGAACATATTAATGAATCTTAACAGTATTAAATTCTTGTAAACTCAATACTTGTAATTAGGACTTGGAGTTCATGCTTTATTTCATAGAAATTCATAACAAAACATTATGCTCAATAATCACCTTAAAATCATTCAACAACATCCTAGTCTAGATAATGAATTTCAAAAAATATTTTCAATCTTACTAGTCAAGATATGAATATATGCAAACCTTGATACATTTAAAGCTTTTTATCACATGCTAATGTCACACTTCAAGATTATGGTTATATTGGTATGAACACTAATTTAAAACAAGTATATTCTCTCTTAAAATAATGTTTTTTGGCCATATAGATGAAAAAATAATGTTGTTCATAAACCTCACATACCTGAAATTGCTTGACTTGTGAAGAGAGCTTGAACTTTGAGACTTCAAAGATGAAATTGCTGAGAGAACACTGAATCGTGATGATCTTCGATATAGAAGGAGGAAAGTGTTGTTAATTAACTTAATATGGATGAAATAACGCTCCTTTTTAGGTTATAGTTGTGGGTTAGGAGTTAATATAGGGAAAAAGAGCAAAAGGCCTTTTAACTGAACACTATATAAATTGATCGCCAATCTTAATGAGTCCACTATTTGACTCGTATGGTGAATGTATAAGTTATCTTCATAAATTGCAATCTTGGCAGGATCAAGATGGAATACACTTGTAAATATATGAGTCTAACATATGACTAGTAACTTGTCAATACGACTTGTATCCCCCACTCATAACTTGGACAGAAGCTTAGACAACCTAGGTTATTACCCTTATGACTCAACTTTATATGACTCGTACCATAACTTGATGACTTCTATGATCAACTCATATCTATAACAGTCTCTAAATTTTCTACACTGCCATAGGTACAACTCCACCATACAACTTATATGTTGTTTATATGACTTAAGGAGATGAGTCGTACATTGTACATTAACTTTTAGACACGCAGTATTGAAATATCTCCCCATTGGAAACATTCATCCTCAAATATGATTCATCTGGGATTTGAAAAGGAATCAATAGAAATACATCAAACTTATATCCATACTTGTATATATTACAAGGATCCAATTACTCATCACATAATCTATGATTTAAGAATACATAAACAAACTTAAAAAGAAAGTGTTTTGGATGAAGATTACTATTTACCTTCGGCAGGGACTGAGTTAAAAGGAAAGAGATAAGGATACTAAAAGCACCCAAACCTTAACCCTTGAAAATTTTCTCAGTTTTGAACCTTCTGTTTATCATACGACACCCACCATAAGTCATATAGTGTGATAGGTCTAGGGATCTTAGTCATATATTGGTGTGTGGTTTGATTGACCAAGTTCCATCCTTGGTATGATAGACTCCATATTAGTCGTATGCTGATGCAATGACACACCACAAGTTTTATAGTATGGTGATGGGTTTATTTTAGACCCATTTTCTATTTTTACCTTGATTGGTGAATTTGTGGTAGGTAGAAAATTCTATAGTGGTTATAATCTATCTATCGGTTGTCGGGAGACCTTGGTGGATCTATTTAAATTTGAAATAGTAGATTTCAATGTCATATAGTCTATTCTACCTAATTAGAAATTACTACATCATTGAGCTGGGATATAATAATCCATTGAGATGAATTAAGATTTCATCCTTCAAGTGAACCAAGCAAGGCTTCTAGGTATATACCTATCCTAGATGCTAATTATAATTCTTTATTTTATAAAAGAATAAGAACCTTATTCTATTTATCCCCGTGTTCTATCCTCTTATTCCCCCTCCTGGGCTCACAAAGATGATCATTGATAAATTATAAGGGTTTCGAATCCTTAAAATAGTTATGAAAATGATAAATAAACAACCAAATATTATAAGAAATCAAAACCAAATCAATTCAAAGAAATAGTAATCATAATCATGGCCTAAACCTAGGAAAGAGGGCTTTTAGCCGCTAATGGACATACTCATAATCAAGATGAATTAATACATATTAAAATCCCTAAAGAGGATAAATTAAAGAATAAAAAACCTAATTCAAGTGTTTTTCATACCTTCTCCAAGCTTCCAAGTCATCCAACGCATATAACAATGTGTTCAAGTGTCCTATTTATAGGAGGAAGACTTTTGGCCGTGGTGGGAGTATAGTCCGAGATGTGCCACCCATTCGAAGATAGTAGGGGTCGATACATGGTGATAATTACCTTGTATTATGGGTTGCGAAGATTTTCCCATTCCCATGTAATATGGGTTGTGAATCCCTTCAATCGTAAGGGTACACTGGAACATCCAATTTGACGTATAAACTTTGTCTTGTGCATTTGTCTTCCATCCCAAGCCTTGTGGTCTTATTTCCACTTTATTTATAGCTTTTGAATCATCCATATATAATCATAATAAAATTTCCAAGCATCATATAGCATCAAACACGACAGATTAGAGGTCAAAACAACACACAATCCATAATGGTAAACAAGAAACTTAAGCTAAGAACTAGTCTTGCCCACTTTGATCTTTAACTTAGTCTTTTGACTCTTCGATTGATTCAATTGAACCTTAAAAAATATAAAAAAAGTTGTTCCACACATATAATAAAAATATTAGGGACTCACTATAAATATTATATTCCATCGCAATCAACTAGAACAACACCTATCTCAAACTAGCAACACTAGTTTTCTTTTTTGAACTCCAAGTGACCAAATTAAGTACAAAATTGTTTGGAAAATACCTTAAATATTGTTGTCAAGTACTTAAACACTTAATTTCTCAATTATATCATAATTGACTCACTAAGAACACAATTAGTCCTCAAAATAAGGCTAAATAATCTAGGATAACAACACTGAGTGAATTAAACCACCTCAGATCACTACCACACACTTAAAGCCTTGTTCATCCTCAAACAACTCTTTACTCTGAGCATCATAAGCTGAGGTGACTCCACACTTCTACTACAATCAAGACACACAATCTAGTAATACATTGACTACACGGAATGCAAGTTCCTACACTAAGCATGTTAAAAACACAATTGACAGTTCAAGAATACTAATCTGAAACATCCTAGCCTCAATTATTTACTCTCCCAGTTGGCCAACTCATACATATTGTTCAATAAAAGAAAAAATATAAATCACCTAACTATCATCACACACGTGCCCTCATAATAAGAGAGTTACCCATAAGCACTCACCTAGATGGAATTTATAATAAAATGGATAGAAGAATCATATTATGCTCACTCTAACAAGGAATTCACAAGTTACAAAAGATGAACAGTAGGCTTGCCGTTAGCGTTGCACTCAACTAATATTTTCCCTAGCGCTTTAATACATCACACTGTACAATTAAGACCAATCTCTATTAACCAACATTCACCTCTACTACCTTCAAATAACTTTTGTTTCACCCCATCTCATTAAGCTCACTCACATATAATATGGAAGGGAGTATTGTCTATTTATTGATGACTAAATTTTTTTAGCACAAATTTCTTTAACTACCAACCACAACACATCAATTTTATGCACTAATAATTATTACTTTACGACTTCATTTTTACCTTTCTGCTATTTTAATTCCAACTCCTTAACTCTATTAATTTTACACTAAAGCACTTAGGTGGTTTGGATCAAACTAAGGTTTATCAAAGAAGGGGATTCAGACAATATATAAAGCGGCCAAATAAAATATGCTAAAGGCTCAATGGTATTAAGTAGGAATATGCACTAGGGTAGGTTAGAAAAAGGGTATAAGTATGGCTATCAAGGAAATGCCTATACCATCACCTAAACCCATACTCTTTATTTTGGTTTGCACATACACCAGTCAAGTTATAGAATCAAATGCAACAAGGAATTTACAACAACCCCACACACATATGGAACATGATCAACTAAAGTAGGATCATTATAGACTCTTAATCAAACAGTCACATGAATTCAAAATTAAGCCAACAAGTACAAGAGTCATAATCAAGAGTCTAAGCATCTAACAAGTAGTAATTAACATAATCAACATGCTTTTTACAAAAAACACACTTGCATCATGCAGTCACACATAGCACACATAAGAATATTATTCCCCACCCCACACTTAAAAATCAACTTTGTACCCAAAGTATACTTTAATGTAGAGATATATATACTCCCTGTTGCCTCTAGGACAAGCTAGTGGAATCTTCTTTCTTCAAGAGGGTCCTTGGACTACACACTCAGTCTTTGATATCCTTCTTAGCTCAGGTTTTCTAGTACTCAGACTTTCCATCAGCTTGTGACTTAATAAAAACATAAACTAGTAAAAAAAAGATAAAATACTAAAAATAAAACCTATGTTAACTTGGTTGCCTCCCAAGAAACTCTTGATTTAGTGTCACAACACAACCGAATCCTTAACTCATCCATTTTCTTTCATTTTATTCCTCCTACTTAGAGGATATTTTCTTATTCATTTCTTACCTCGTGAGTGTGAACTCTGAATGTCAATAACTCTCTCAACAATGGCCTTTTCAGCCTTATTAATTTGCATCATTTCAAGTTGTGTGGTTGTATTTTGGACTGCTCGATAAATAAGTCCAAAGAAGTCTTTAGTGTACTAAACTCCACCACCCCACACTTATCCCTTTCAATCATTGTAATCATGCACAAATCTTTTTAGTATGATAGTATATTGAGTGGTTTGTACATTTTTAAAACTACCTCTTTATCATCCAAACTTATTGTGAGTGTGCCCTCTCTCACATCTATCAATGCTCCTCCCATCACCAAGAATAGACATCACAAGATGAGTGGCACTCTTTTATCTACCTGAAAATCTAAAATAATAAAATCAATAGGAATAATAAACTTACCAACCTTAATGACAACATCCTCTATGATTCCTTCAGGATGAGCTATGGTTTGGTTTGCTAATTGGAGTAACACAGAGCTCGATCTCAGCTTTCCCAAGCCTAATATATTAAACAAGAAAAGGGGCATTAAGTTGATACTTTCCCCCAAATCACCAAGTGCATAGACCACCTCACAGTTGCTAATTTGAATGGGGAGAATGAAACTCCCAAGTTTTTTAACTATTTTGGGCATCTTCTACATCACCACAGAATTACACTCTTCTATTAGTGTTACTGTCTCAACATCCTACAGCTTAAATTTGTTAGTGACGACATCCTTCAAGTACTTAGCATACTTGGGCATTCCCTGCACAACATCTGAAAGAGGAAGATTAATGTAATGTTCTATGAATGTGTCAAAGAACTTCTTGAATAACATATCCTCCTTTGCTTTTCTAAGCCTCTATCAGAAATGTGGTGGAAGTCTCAGCTTTACCTATTCAACAACTTTGGTTTTTGAGTACACAAACTTTCTTGAGTTTTCAATAACTTTGTCATCTACCTGCTTAGGAACTATCTCCACCTCTACCTCCTTAGTTTCCTTTAGAGGTTCTTTATTGAGCTCTTTATCACTTCTTAAAGTGATTGTCATTACTTGTTTAGGAGGTTCAGTGTTACTTGGAAAACCACCTTGAGGCTTGGTATATTGTGCCTATTGCATTTGCCTAACCTGCATCTCAAAGTTCTTTGTAGCTATCTCCTGGCTCTTTATATCTGCTTCCAATTGTACTTGAGAAGCTAAAATTTTTTTAGCATCTCTTCTATATTGCTAGTGGCATAATTTCCTTGAACCTACTATTGCTGGTTGTTCCATGATGGAATTGGGGGATGAGTCTACCACTTTTGACTATAGGCGTTCCCATAATTTGGTCTTTGAGCATCGCCCACAAATATCACTAACTCAGGATTTGCACAATACATAAAGAAAAAATGACCACTGTGGCCATAAATCTTGTACCAAGTACTCGTCTGATGAATTGCCTTAGTTGTTGCTACAGGATGTGTAACCCTTAATTTCATATTTTGCGCTAAGTAGTGAATTGATTTTGTAGTTCAATAATTTGAGTGGATATATCAGTAAACGGGTCCACCTCCAACAAACCTTCAATCTTCACTTCTTGAGTCAGAATGCCATTTAGGATTCCCTTGTGTAATCCGATTCATTAAGGTGTATAGCTCATTATACGTCAACTCTAATGCTTCACCACTTGCAATTGAATTTAGCAAAACTCTTTTGTTATGATCAAGTGCCTCAATAAAAGTGTAAGCTAATACCTCATTGGTCTGATAATGATGTGGATAGTCCTGAGCAAGAGCTTTGAACCTCTCTTACGCATGATATAATTTATCATCTAGCTTTTATTTGAAGCTCATTATCTTACTATGTAGTCTCATAGTCTTGCCAGATGGAAAGAATTAGATAAGTAATTTCTGTGCTAAGTCATCCCAAGTTGTGATTGAACTTTTTGACTAAGCGTTCAACCACTTTTTTGCTTCCCCTAATAGTGAAAAAAGGAAAAATGGCACCTAAACATAGCTAGTTGACACACCCATAGGAATGAATGTGTCACTAATCTCTAAGAAATTCCACAGGTGGACTTGTGGAGCTTCATGTGAAAGCCTTATAAAATGTCCACTGCTGATCAAAAGCTACACCATGTTCTGTTTCATTACAAAGTTAACTCTAGCAACCAATTTTTAAAAATAGGAGGTCAAATTTATCAAAAGTGGGATTTCCACTTTACAAACTGTCCTACACGATGGTGGATCTTCAACCATGAGAGCAGGATTTTCTTGTTCATCTTAAATTTGTTAGATACCATGGAGAATAACTAATTCTTTCCTCAATTGGTGAAAGCATTACTCGAGTTTGGGGCTTGATTAAACCAATTCCCTATCTCTTGCCAGCTTATTAGTCTATTAACCTATTTTCTATAGATTCAATACAAAAACCAAGCATAAAGAACCAAAGAAGTCTAAAAAGTTAAATTAAAATGAAAATAGTTGCCAATTTACAAGTCCCCAGCAAAGACGCCAAAAACTTATTGCGCCTAAGCGCACATGCAAGTGTACGTGGTCTCACTAATTAGTACAGTGCCCTTAAATAAAACTAAATATCTATCCCTCAGATACTTGGGTTAACAACTATCCTATTCTAATTCACTATTGAGATTAAATTGATGTGAAAGTAACCAAAAGAGTTCGTGATTGTAAATTGGAAATTAATGTAAACAATGGAATAAAGTTAAGCTTGGACAATTAATAGAAAGAACCCTAGGGTAAAGTCTATATGAAAAATCATACTATAATATTGAACTTCATTCATTAGATTACTGATCTTGGTTATTGATTTGCAGGGTTTATCGTATGATCATGGTCTCCCAACCTCTAACCTTCTACCTAACTGGACATTATAACTACATCATTGAGTGGGGATGTAATAATCGATATAGATGCATTAAGATGTCATCCTGTAAGTTAACCAACCAAGGATTTTAGGTATATCCCTATCCTAGACGCTAATTCAAATTCTTATTTTATAAAAGAATAAGAACCTTACACTATTTGTCCCCATGTTCTATCCTCTTATTCTCTCTCCTGGGCTCACAAAGAAGATAATTGATTTATTCTAAGGGTAGAAAATACTTAAAATAGCTACAATAAGGATAAATAAAAAACTAAATATAATAATCAATCAAAACAAAACCAATTCAAAGCAATAGTAATCATGTTCTTGGCCTTAACCCTAGAAAAGGTTCTTTTAGCTGATAATGGACATAATCGTAATCAAGATGAATAAATCAATATTAAAATCCATAAACAAGCTAAAGTAAAAGAATAAAATCCCTAATTAAAGTTTTTTCCATCCCCTCTCCAAGCATCTAATTCATCCAAGGTGTATAACAATATGTTCAAGTGTCCTATTTATAGGAGGAGGACTTTTGGCTATGGTAGGGGTATGGTCTACAACACAGCACCATTACAAGGGAGTAGAGTCCGTGACTCTACACTTATTCCCATGGAATATGGATTGTAAAGAAATGTGAATTCCCATTGATATGGGTTGCGAAGAACTGCCCATTCCCATCGATATATGTCACGATGCCCCTCTATCATGAGAGCACACTAGAATATCCAATTAGACGTCCAAACTTTGTCTTGTGCATTTGACTTTAATCCAAAGCCTTGTGGTATTATTTACACTTTATTTATAGCTTATGAGTCATCCATAAATCACCTTAGTAAACTCACCAAGCCTCCTATATCATCAAACACAATATATTAGACCTCAAAACAATACATAATCCATAATGGTGAACTAGAAACTTAAGCTAAGAACTAGTCTCGCTTACTTTGATCTTTAACTTAGTGTTTTGACACTTGGATTGATTAATTATAAATTAAACATTATAAACAAGTTTTTCCATACGTAGTTACAGAATCAAACTATTAGGAACTCATTATACACATTAGAATCCATTGTGGTCAACTAGAACAACAGCTAGCTAAAGCTAGTTACACGAGTTTTCTCATTTGAACTCCAAGTAGCAAAATTAAGAATAAAAATTTTTGGAAAAAACCTTAAACATTGTTATCAAGTACTTACGAACTTATTTGCTCAATAATATCATTATTGAATCATTCATCACACAGGTAGTCCTCAAAATAAGGCTAAATAAACTAGGATAACAACACTGAGTGCATAAAACCACCTTAGATCAGAAGCTTTTATGATAGTGGTTAAGGGTACTATTTTGGGTGGGGCGATCCATAAAGTGGGTGTATTAATGATAGGCTTGAGTGATTTAGAAATAGCCAACCTTTGTGTTAAACAACTATAGCTTCTTGATCAAGACATGTTTCTTCATTATAGTTGCGGTATTATCAGAGTATTGTAAAGTATAGGGTCCCATGGCTTCGATAAAAACCTTTAACTCCCAATTAGCCTCTAATATGGGATGGACGTACAGTTATACTCAGGCGCTCTAGTTATATTTTCACCGCGGGAGGTGGGTGGTTATGATGGATGAGTATTGTCTTCATGTTGAAAGCTTTGTGAAAAGTGTGGTTGTATATAGGGGATATTAGATGCATTGGTTATGGAAGAAGGATTTCTGTGGGGATTTGAAGGGGATATAGAGTCTGACTACTCATTCTTATCTTTCATCTGGAATAATCGTGCTTAAAGTATGTATGTATTCTTAACGTCTTTGTTTTCTAACTTTGTTAAAAGAAAGTTGGAGGGGTAGTAATGTGTTAAATCCTTCTTGTGTTTAACTTAAACTATTCATTCGAGGATGAATGATCCTAGTGGCAGTGATTGAAATGCCCCAAACCTTGACCCTTGTAAATTTTCTCAATTTTAAACCTTTTGTTTATCATACAACACACACCGCAAGTGGTATAGTAAAGTGACAGGTCTAGGGACCCTAGTCATATGTTGGTTAGTGTATTGATTGACAAAGTTCCTTCCTTGGTACTATATACTCCATACGAGTCATATGTTGATGTAACGAGCGGTTCGAGTCTAATCATATATTGTCTAATGTCTATCCCTTGGTGATTGGCCTTGTATACGACTTGAGGATACCATTCGTATGGTGTTGGGATGAGTTAGGAAAGGGAGACATATATTGGAAAGAATTTGATGTCCAACATTCTTAGGGGGAACCACTTGTATGACATGGTGGTAAGTTAGAGGTCCATTCATATCTCCTTGTGAGTTTTCCACAACTTTTAAGCTGAAGGTAGTTTGGATATTTTCCACCCGAAGCCCTTAAGACCCCACATCTTACAATCCTAGTTGGTCATCCTTTATACACTTTGAAAGATTTTAAAATAATCTCTAAACACTCTCTAAAAACCTCTCAAGAAGGTTGGGCTAGCTGAGGGTAGTTTGGACATTTCCCACCCCAAGCCCTTAAGATCCCATATCTTATAACCCTAGTTGGTCATCCTTTATACACTTTGGAAGATTTTAAAACACTCTCTAAACTCTGTCTAAGAACCTCTGAAGAAGGTTGGGCTAGGGTTTCTTCAAGGTGTTCTTCTAGAGGCTTAAGGATCAAAATTTCTCTGTGGATCTTCATAACTCAGGCATATTAGTCCTCCCTCATTGTTAATTCAACTAAAAACATGTTTTAATGGATGGTTTTCATGGTAATATTATGGTATTGTTTGGTTTTGAACTATATGTTGTGGGTTTCGGTTGTGTATGGTTTAATAATTCTTTCCCATGTATTAATTCTTGTTTTTATGTTATATTATTTGTTTTGAACATATGATTGCATGGTAATGGTCAATTGATACTTGGTTTTAGTTTTGGAAACTATATGCCCTCAACATGTTTGTTAAAATGCGTATGAGAATGATTTTGTTACATAGTTTGATTAATACCAAAAACGTTGCATTGCATAATACAGTAATGGATCCTAAATTTGTTTTATTGGTTTTAAAATATTTTGAAAGGCCTTGATGACCATGGCTTTGGTTTAATTAGAAACCTTGTGGGGTACATACGAATCCCCTAAGTGCTGGCTAATGATATTGCCTGCAAGATATAGTTGGTATGATGATACCACTTCATAATGCCTTGATAATGGACTCCTAGATTTGGTAATTTCATTATGTTCTAAATGTTTCATTATGGACCCCAAGTTTATGCTTATATATATGAATCATGGAGGACGAAGGGTACATGGGAATCCCCAACCACAATGATATCTTAAATTCATACGACTACACGTACTGGGGCCTGTTTAGATGTTAACACTGGACCCATATAGCCCATGGGTCGATTATTATAGGAAAGCTATGCATCCTAGATAAAGGTTTTAAGTGCATGCTAAAGTTGGTTCCCTATCCTAGCATGGTATATATGTATCTATGTGATTGCATATAATTATTTACTTTGGTATTGAATGATGGCCTTATTTTATCCTTATTCCTGAGTACTTGCTAGAAATCACTCCGCTAACCGCCCAAAATCCCCATGTAATGCAGGACTGACCATACTATCACACTCCCTAATTAGTGATTTGGTGATTTGGGGATGACTTGAGTCAGAATAAAGTGGTGAGCTTCCATTCTTTGGAAGGCCCATTTCATGTTATGGTTTATCTTATGTCTTTGATATTCCTCTGACATTGGTTTTTGGCTATGGTCAGGGGCATGTACCGACTAGGTATTCTTTGACATTATTTTAGAGGCTTTGTATGGACAAATATGGACTTAGGTCTATTATGGTTTTGTTCTGACATTATGAATTGGTTATGTTGGTCTCAGTTTTTGACTTATCCCAATGTCATTGAATTATAAATAACCTATCTTATTATATGTTCAAAATTCGTCCGACATTGGTGGTATATTGGTGGGATAGATTAGGTATAGAGGGTGGTCTCCGGTCCTTGTTAGACTTGAGATTCTTGAAATGATTAGGCCCTAGGTTGGGTCATGTCAAATACTTGGTCATCATGTCCGCTTCATCTTTCCAGGTGCCCCATTCAACCAATTAGTTTCTCCAAAGAACCTTTACTGATGCTACTTCTTTATTCCTTAGACTTTGGACTTTCCTATCAAGTATCTCCATAGGATTCTCCACAGGAATCTCCACAGGAATCTCCTCATACGACAAGTTATCTTTTACCCCAATACTCTTTAGGGGAACTAATAAGGACGAATCTCCAATGCACTTCTTAAGCATCAAATCATGGAACACTAGGTGAATCGTAGCTAAATCTGACAAAATGACCAATTTATAAGCAACCTTTTTGATGCACTTCACTACATCATACAGACCAATAAATTGGGGACTCAACTTCCCTTTCTTTCTAAATCTTATTATTCCCTTCGTTGGTGATACTTTTAGGAATACCCAACACCCACTTCAAACCCAAACTCTCTTATTCTTACATCAACACATATTTTTCGATGGCTCTGAGCAGTTTTTAGTCTTTCATGAATCAAATGAAACTTTTGCATAGTTTCAAGAATAGAGTCCGTCCCAATAAATACCACTCCACTAACCTAAAACTACCCTTTTGGGTGATCTGCATCTATGCCTATACAACACTTCAAATAGAGCCATCTGAATGCTAGCATGATAAGTATTATTATAAGTGAACTCAATCAAAGGTAGATGGTCATCCCAACTTCCTCTAGAGTCTAAAACACACGCCCTCATCATGTATTCTAATGTCTAAATTATGCATTCAACCTGACCATCGGTCTATGGATGAAAAGCAGTACTAAGCTTAACCTTTGTACCAAGGCCCTTTGGAAAAGATTGGTAAAACTGTGAAGTAAATTGCGTTCCTCTGTCTTAAATAATGAACAGGGGTATCTCATAAAGCCTTACTAACTCACAGATATACATTCTGGCATAATCTTCCACCGTGTTTGAAGTCTTAACAGGTAGGAAATGGACTGATTTAGTTATTCGATCTACTATAACCCAAATTGAATCATGCCGATGCCTAGTATGAGGCAACCCTATGATGAAATTTGTATTCATTACTTCCCACTTCCAAGTAGGTCTCCTATAGTGTTCCACCTGGTCTCTGGTGGTCAACTTTAACTTGCTGGAAATTTGGGCATTTCGTCATAAACTCTGCTATGTCTCTCTTTATACTGCTCTATCATTAATTTTCTCTTAAGTTACAGTGCATCTTAGTAGAACCCAGATGAATGGAATACCTCAAACCATGAGCCTTTGCTAGTATCCTTTATCTCTACCCATCTACCTTTGAAATATGAAGCCTTCCTTGATAGTAAAGTACACCATCTCCCCCTTTGGAGAAAACCCCAACCTTCTGTTGCTGGACTGCTTCTGATATTTTGTTAAGTATGGGATCATTTCGCTGTTTCTCTTTAACTTCCACTACCAAAGATGATTCTAAACAATTTGGAAGTATTAATTCCCCATCATCAGTGTTGAGAAAATGTACTCTAAAATGGGCTAATCTATGCTCCTCTTCGACCAGTTCCCGTTCTTCCTCCTTCACATATCATACACTACCCATAGGCAACCTACTTAGTGCGTCTGACACCATGTTAGCCTAACCCATAAATAAAGTAAATTTATGTAATAATCCTTTAATAACTCCAACTACCTTATCTAACAAAGATTCAACCCCCGCTGAGAAAATACGCACTGAAGACTTATGGTCCATGAAAATGGTAACATGCACACTATAAAGGTAGTGTCTCCAAAGTTGCAATGAAAATCCATGGCAGCTAACTCAAATTTGTGAGTTAGGTAATTATTTTTGTGATCCTTAAGTTTCCTATAGGCGTATCCAACTCTATCATATTTACCAATGTCTACCTACCACAAATAGATACCACACAACCCATATAGACTTTTTTATCGAAAATAGAGTCACCTATCGGGGTAGACAAAGAAAAGGGATTAAAAATACACTCAGTACTAAAACCAAAATAAATAGCCTTATATTGGGTTATATTAGAGAGAGTAGACCCTAAATCAAGAAGATAATACATGTAATAAGAGAAAAGCTATAATGTACTAGTAACAATTTTAGGTGAAGCCAAGCTTTCCTGACGGGTGGCAAGAGCATATAAATGATTTCGACCAACGTCAGTACTAGAAGTAGTACCCTTTGGTGCAAAAGATGAAGAAGTAGCAACAAAAAATTTATTAGTTCCACAATCCACCCACAAAGGACAATCTTGTTGCATGTGACCAAGATAAACACACTTAAAAGCTTAGTCCTCCCCTGATCACATATTCCATAATGTACCTTCCCACAAAAATGAAAGAGGATAGGATAGGGTAGAATAGGCTCTTATGGCTTAAGACAGGCACCTTGTTCCCTAAATTATGAGACCCCGCAAAGTTCCCTTGTAGTCTGAGCCTTAAAGCGTGTAAAGTAAAGTGTAATTTCGACCCTAAAAGACTGAGAAGTGTCTTATCAAGTGATTGGAGTTTAAACCATATAGAATTTACTTAAATTTGAATTTTTTTCATATAGAGAATTGAATTAGATTTCCAACGATACCAATTTTGTTCAAATCCAGTATCGGGGTGAGAAGTTATGGTTGTTTTATGGAGAGTTATCGAAACCGCCCAGTTGTGATGGATAATTTGATGGACCATCGAGTCTGCGATGGACCATCGCTCAGCCCATCACAACTAAGGCAGTAACTCCCTTTTCTGGACCAAGTCCGACGGGAAAAATAACAGACCATCAAGGATACGATGGACCGTCGCTGGGACCGTTGCGCTCAGGCAGTATGGCCTCATCCTGGCCAACATGCGATGGATGATCCAATGGACCATCGGGCTTGTGATGGACCATCAATAAGACCATCACATCAAGGCAGTGTGTTCATTTTTTGGCCAACGTGCGATAGATCGTCAGACTTACGATGGACCATCGCTGCCCCCATTCAGTGTTTTTAACTCATTTTAACAAGGGGCTTTTCAGTATTTCTACTATTTTATCAACTATATATATTCCAAGAAAAGCAAATAGCTTCATTCATTATCCAAAACATAAGAGAGCTAGGGTTTTTCCCTCAAGTTCAAATCTAAAATCCTTCTACAAGAAATCCAAAAACTTACCATGTATTCTACAAATTGAATTGAGATTTGAGTTCCCCAAGTTCAAAGGTTGCAAGAATTCTCTCTCAAGAGTAAGTAGGAGAGTTTAGAGAAAGCTCGTTCATCCAATTTCATAATCTAAGGTATGTGGGTATTTGAACAAGGGTAATACTTTCATCCTTGTTCCCAAAGGCTTATTTAAAATATGATTTTCTATAATCTATGAGATTTTACATGAATTTAAATTAGGGTTTTTCACCCATTATTATTCATTACAATATTTTGATGTTTTCCATGAATTGAGAGTCTAATGGCATGTTTTTTACATGTTTTCTTAAGAAATTACAGCCTGGTCTATAACCCATGATTTTAATCCTTGAGCAATTAATAGTTGAAATGTTTGAGATATTGAAGTATATGAGTATGTTGAGATTTTGAGACAAATTGCTGAAATTTCCAGATTTCTACATGTCTTATGAATCTATATGCAATCTATTATGCTTTTGATGAGTTTTAACTTGGGATTTAATCATGGGTTATTGAGCCCTACTTGAGATTTACAATTTTATGAACTCCTATGCTTAAAGCACCCATGATTTGAGTATTCTGAGATTATTGAGAAATGTTTTGACCTAATGGTCATGGAGTTTTGAAATCCACTACACTAAATGATAGTATAGATTTGATTATTGGGTTATTAATGAACCATGAGATTATTTTAATATGGATTTTCATGAGATGAGCAAGATAAACTAAATTAAGTAGTATTTAGAATCGAGTTGGGTAAGTTATTACAGTTTCTTACCCCAGAACTATGTTCCACCGTAGGTTTGAGATTTTGGGCCTAAGGCCGAGATGTTGTGCCTGAGGCCGAGATAAGTGATCACTAAATTGAGGTTATACGCCCTGGCAAGTGTACGACACTCCTCCCCAACTTGGGGTCTCTTTCTTAGGAGAAAAATATGTTGGACACTATATAGCTCACATGGTTTATGTCGGTTAAGAGAACCTCCCTTGATACAAGTTATTTTCTTAATTGTAAAGTTTTAGATTTTCTCCCTAAGACTAAAGTATTTTCCCCTGATATAAGTATTTTTCCCTAAATCTTGAAATGAGATATTTTCTTAAAGTGAATGAAATGCCTTAAAGTATGTTTCAAGGTTTAATGATTCCAAATTCCAAGTACTTAAGTTCAAAAGAGTTATGAGTTATTGAGAATTAAAGAAGTTTTACTCTCCATGAGACATATGATTTAGTTGAAAGTATTGTTTAAAGTTTCCTTTAGTGTATGGGTAATGGGAATAAGAGAAGCTTACCGATTTCAAAGTTAAACTATGATGACTCACGAGATTTGTGTTACATGCTCCATTCTACATGATTTATGAGCTTAACATTTTACACTTATTCAAGCCGTGTGAGTTATTACTTATTGCATGCATGATTTGATTAAGAAGTATTGATGTTGTTTTATATAAATGCATGCACTCCCACATACTCAGTACATTCCCAAGTGCTGATCCACATGTATGTCTATGTGTTATATTGTCTTTTAATGTAGGTTCAGGTGCTCAGTCCCATCCTCGTTAGTGACTTTCGAGTACCTCAGTTTACATTCCTACAGTGGTGAGTCCTGATGGTTTGAGGACCTATCATCAAACATTTCCGCATTTGAGAGACTATGTTATTACTTTAAGTTCATTTTGAGTCTATTGGGGACCTGCCCCAATGGCTCTTTAGTTCATGAATTAGTAGAGGCTTTGTCAGACTAGTTATCAGATTATGATTGTGTTGAGAATTCTAGTATTGTGGTTGTTTGGATCGAATATCTTCTCCATATCTCCCTTCAGATGATATGACTTTCTTAGTGCTTGAATTATTTCATCTTAAAATGAGTGTTATTAGTAGAACAGGCTCAAAGGGTTAACTTGGGGCTACTTGTAGCCTTAAGCACCGTGTGACGTCCCAGAAGGCAATTTCTGGTTGTTACAAACTTGGTATCAGAGCCTAAAGTTTTAAGGAGTCCTAGGGTGTCTGACAAGCCACGTTGAGAAGAGTCTCGACCATCGGTATATAGCAGGCCACATCTATGAGAAAGAGGCTACAAGGCATTTTAGGAAAAGTTATTTCTTTCTTTCGGATTCTATCATGCCTATAGTTTTCCCTCTCATGTAATAATTCATGCTCTTCTATTTCAGAAAATGCCTCTATAAAGAGCAAATGCCCACAGGAACGATGATGACCAACCCTCACCTGTTAATTCTTTGAATAAGACTTTATCTTATGTTGAGTTTTAGGTGGCCTTTCAGGCATTATCCCAAGCAGTCACCGCCATTGTTCAGGCCAATAACCAGGCTATAGTTACTAATCATCAAGGATGTGCTACAACTATAGCTAGGATTCATGATTTTATGGGAATGAATCTACCAGAGTTTTATGGGTATAAGGCAGATAAGGATCCATAATTGTACCTTGAAGAGGTGAGAAAGATCACACAAGTGATGTATGTGTCTGAGGAAGAAAGTATTAAGTTGGCTTTCTATAGACTTAAGGACATTGCTTATGTCTTGGTTGTATTATTGAGGAAGATAGAGGTGATAATGCTACTTCTATGACTTGGCAGTTATTCCAAGATGCATTCTTGGACAAGTTATTTTTGCTTGAGATGAAAGAGCTAAAGATTAAGGATTTCATGAACTTGAGGCATGACCCTACGACTGTTAAGGAGTACTAATTGAAGTTCAACCAGTTAGCCAAGTAAGCTCCTGATTTGATTTCTAACACCTGGGTTAGTTTGAGCAAGTTCGTGACCGGTGTTTCTAGGTTGGTACTGAAGGAGTGTAAGACTGTGATATTGCATAGGGATATGGATCTAGCTAGGTTGATAATGTATGCCCAGCAGATAGAGGTGGATAAGATTAGAGAGAGAGATAGAGTGAGGGGTAATAAGAGGGCTAGATCTAAGCAGCATGAGTTTAGCCAGCCTAGGTTCTATAAAGGAAACCACCTTCAATTTTAGAGACGTCTGTCTATGCTAGCTCCTTCATCATCTATTGCTCCCATTCCTAGAGGCAGGCAGGAGCAAGGAGGTAGGTCTTTTATGTCTAGGTCGCAGAACAGTGTTAGTAACAGGCCTCATTATCCTCCTTGTGCTAAGTATTGTAGGATCATCCCGATGAGTGTTTTGTAGATTTGAGGGGTTGTTTTGGTTATGGCAAGTAGGGCCATAGACTTATATATTTTCCTACTACTAGACAGGGGAACAAAGATACCCAACCTCAGAAACAGGCTACTAGTGCACCAGCTCCTGTACCCCATCCCGCCCCTGCTCAGGGTACTTCATCTAGCACTTCTAGCGGTCAGCTCCAGAATAGATTCAATGCCTTACCATCTCATCAGGAGCAGGAGGACTCTCCCGATGTTACTATAGGTATGCTCTATGTTTTTTTCTTTGATGTCTATGTGTTGTTGGACTGCGGGTTAAGTCTCTCTTAAGTGACCCCACTGGTAGCTATGAATTTCAAAATGAGTCTTAAAATTAATTCTGAGCACTTTCTAGTTTCTACTCCAGTAGGGGAGTCAGTTGTTGCTAAACAAGTATGTAGAGATTGTGCTGTTACTATTTTTCATAGAGTCATACTTGCGGATTTGATAGAGTTAGACATGGTGGATTTTGACCTTATTCTGGGTATGGATTGACTTCATTCTTGATATGCATCTATAGATTGTTGTACCCGTATGGTCAAGTTTTAGTTTCCTAGTCAACTAGCTTTTGAGTGGTTCGGGAGTTTAGTATCTCCTAAGAGTCATTTTATCTTCTATCTCAAAGACACTAAGTCTGAGGCTCTGACTATTCAATCAGTCGATATTGTTAATGAGTTTCCAGATGTTTTTCCGAAAGATCTCCTAGGGGTACCTCCCGATAGAGAGATAGAATTTGGGATTGACCTTGTTCTTGATACTCTACCTTTTTCTATTCCGCTATACAATATGGGACCTACAGAGCTTAAGGAGTTGAAAGAGCAACTCAAAGATCTTTTTGACAAATGTTTCATTAGGCCCAGTATTTCTACTTAGGACACACCTTTCTTATTCATATGAAATGAAGAAGGTTCTTTGTTTATGTGCATTGACTATCATTAGCTTAACAAGGTAACAATAAAAAATAAGAATCCTCTTCCGAGAATTGATGACCTATTTGATTAGCTGCAAGATACAAGTTATTTCTCCAAGATAAACCTTAGATTCGGCTATCATCAACTTAAAGTGAGGGAATGTGATATTCCAAAGATAGCCTTCCAAACCTGCTATGGTCACTTTGAATTTCTAGATATGTCTTTCGGGCTATCCAATCCCCCGGCAGTCTTCGTAAACCTCATGAATCGAGTGTTTAATCTATATCTTGATATGTTTGTTATTGTCTTCATAGATGACATCCTTGTATACTCCCGTAATGAGAATGATTATGCGAATTACCTTTGAGTTATCTTACAAACTCTTAGATATCATAAGTTGTTCACCAAATTCAGTAAGTGTGAATTTTGGCTATGATCTATAGCCTTTCTTGGTCATAATAGTTCAGCCGAAGGTATTAGAGTTGATCCCTCAAAGAAAGAAGCTTTAAGAAATTGGCCTAGACCTATCTCTCCATATGACATTAGAAGTTTCTTGGGTCTAGATAGAACTACCACCGTTTTGTTGAAGTTTAGCTTTTATTGCATCTCCCATGACCCGATAGACTAAAAACAAAGTTACGTTCTAGTGGTCAAATTCCTATGAGAAAAGTTTTCAGGAGTTGAAGACTCGACTTACTTCATCTTGTATGTTGACTTTGCCTGATGGTACAAATGGTTTTGTGGTGTATTGTGATGCATCTAGAGTTAGCTTGGGTTGTATGTTGATGCAAAAAGGTAAGCTTATAGCTTATGCCTCTAGATAGTTAAAGCTGTATGAGAAGAATTATCCAACCCATGACCTTGAGTTAGCTGTTGTCATCTTTGCTTTGAAAATCTGGAGACACTATCTTTATAGTGTCCTTGTTGATGTGTTTACTGATCATAAGAGCCTACAATATGTGTTTACTCAGAGGGAGTTAAATATTAGGTAGAGGAGGTGGTTAGAGTTGTTAAAAGACTATGATATGAGTGTGTTGTATCACACAAGCAAGGCCAATGTAGTGGTGGATGCCCTTAGACCCATGCAAATGAAGCTAAGAAAGAGTTAGCTTGTTATGTGCATTATTTGACTAGATTGGGTGTTAGGTTGCTTAATTGAGCTGACGAAAGTAATTTGGTGCAGAGTAGTTCCGAATCCTATTTAGTTTTGGAAGTGAAGGAGAAGCAAGACAGAGATCCTAGTTTGGTCAGACTGAAGGAGTTAGTTATGGACCAAAAGGTAGAGGTTTTCTCCTAAGAGGGAGATGGAATATTGAGATTATAGGGAAGATTGTCTGTTCCATGTGTTGATTAGATAAGGCAGAGGATTATGGCTGAAGTGCATGGCGTGCTGTATTTCATTCATCCCAGCACTACAAAGATATACCGCGACATGTGGAAAATCTATTGGTGGAATAGTATTAAGAAAGATATAGCTAGGTTTGTAGAAAAGTGTGCAACGTGCCAACAGGTTAAGGTAGAGCACCAAAGACCTGGTGGTATGATCCAAGAGTTTTGTATACCCACTTTGTAATGCCCCAATTTGATGAATCGGAATGCTACACGGTGATTATAAGCCTGAGGGACTACAAGCTAACCCATGACTGATATTTGTACCTTTACACTGCATAATATACTTGTAGAATGTAGAGAACATGAACAATAGGCCATAAGGTTCAACTGAATAGAATATCTGATAAATAATAACATCCATATAGGGTAACAAATACCCAAAATAACTGAAAGATGAATCTAAAATCTGAACTAAATCTAAAAGCCTTTAAATACTATCTAAAATAAGGAGTTGAAAAAACATGTCTTCAACTAACTCCGTCTAACAAAGCTAAACTTAAATAATGAATGAAAGAAAATAATATCATCCTTAGATGGATGAGGACTCTCTGCCACTCTTTGAACTGAAATGCTACTGCTACTGCTGATCTGGAACTCGTGATTTTGAACCTATGGTGTAACATGAAAGAAAGCACCATAGCGCAAATACGTCAGTATAACTGAAAGTGTTGAGTATACGAGTTGGGTAGGCTAAATACAAAAGGGTTTACATGCATGAGCAATGCTAACTGACTAACTAATATGAATGTGAGAGTGCAAGCATACATACATAGTAACTGAGATCGTGAATACGTGATATCTGGATCTGTACGTTAATACATGGTTTACTAATATCTAATATGACTGATACTAGAATCTGAATATATGGATGACTATGTCTGACATTCCTAAATCTAAGGGAACTACCTGAGTTCCGTACTATGACTAAATTGACTATATGTGATTGTCCTGATATCTTGATGAACAAACAGAGTTAGTTTACTAAGACTGATACTGAAACTATGGGAGGTAGTTGTTTAACTGACATGCCCCCATAATGCATATATCTAGGTTGGGGTCTAATCTCTGCCCCGACTATAAGGATGTCAATACCGTGCCACTAGTAAGGACAACTGTGAGTGACCCTTATCTTGAAGGTACTCGAATGAGAATTGTAGGAACCCTAAAATAAGAGGTTAAGTATGATACCCCGAGTTTTCCTATTAAATATTTTGCTCCCAAATGTGTCGAGTCATTACAGCCTTTTTATCTTTCCAAGAGTCCGTTAAGATCTCAGACAAAAATATATTGAATTCTATTCTTTATTGTGATTAATAATTTTTTTGTGTGGAATTTCTGGATATGTGACCCGTCAACGATATGTGGATCATAAAAAACAGACACTCGAGCGATGAGTTATGATCATTCGGATCTAACCGTGAATAGTGGTGAACAATAAATGTGCAGGAAAAAATACTGAGGCCAGGCAAATTTTAGGGTCAACTTCAAATGATCATAACTCCTTGTACATATTGATCTAGGGCAAGGGTATTCGTATGGTGGACAGTGTATGATCTCCAATATCCTATCTAGGGTACAAGTGGTAGGTACCACTCATATGATGTGGGTACCTTCCTGCAGAAATTTTTACAGTTTAAGTTGGGGTATTTCAAACATTTCCCCTCTTAACCCCTTATGATCCCATGATGTAAAACACTATTGGTACATCATTTATCCTATTATTCTAATCTTAAAAAATTAGAAACTCTCTCCAAACTCTCTCAAGCTCTTGTGTTAAGAAAAGGCTAGGTTTTCCTTCAAAGTGGTCAATTAAGGATCTAAAATGGTGGTTTCTCCTCGTTTTCTTTATAATCTAATGCATGTTACTTATCTCTCATTGTTAGCTCAACTAAAGGCATGTTTTATGAATTTTTTAAATGTCCTAGTTGTGATATGGTTCTGGGTTTTGAATTATATGTTGGGGGTTTTGGTTATCAATGTTTGATTTATGTTTTCCTATGTTTTTTACTTATGGTTTTCATATTATAATGGTGGGTTGAACAAGTGGTTGGATAGGAATGTTCAATTGGCACTTGGTTTTGGTTTTGGAAAATATATACCCTCAACCTTTTTGTTAAATACCTATGAGAATGATTTTATTACTTAGTTTGACTGTCGTTGAAACAATTTCTTAGTATAATATGGATGGAACCTAAATTGGCTAAATGGTTTTAATGGATAAATTGTAAGGCCTTGGTGGCCATGGCTTTAATTAAAAGTCTTATGGGGTACACGGAAAACCCCCAAGTGAATCTAGAAAAGGACATTACGGGGTATACCAAAATCCCCTAGGTAATTTGCTAAGGACATTGTTTGCAAGCTATAGTCAGTATAGCGATACCACTTATTATAGCCTTGGTTAGAAAAATACAGAATTGGTGGTTTTGCTGTGTGCTTGAAATACCTTAGTTTCTGGACCTTCGAAAATTTCCTGGAATTTTGATCTCTAGACATAATACGACTCGAGTGTACAAGTCGTATGTTGAGATATGGATGGTATGGTCCAGTCATATACTGACTAGTGTTGGTTGGTAGGATGGATTTTAAAGACTAGAATGGATACAACTTAGGAGTACGAGTTGTATTAGTGGTTAGAGATTGTTTGGTTCCTTAAATTAATCTTAGATTTGGTTTCCGAGGTTCGATCTTAGTACGAGTGGCTCACCGTGAGCCATAATCCAAGGTACGAGTCATATCTAGGACACGTATGGTGGACAATGTCTAAATCTTCCTTCTGTTTAAATTTGCTAGGGGTACGGATAATGGGTACGGATCATATACTTTTGATACGACTTTTTTTTATGAGTCATATACTCCTAATGTTTCATACAAAGGTTGAAGCTATGGTATGAGTAGAGGGTAAACCTTATATTAGAGGGTAAGACTCGTGTCAGTCAATTGTACCCTAATGATGGGATTTTGTTGCAACTTAAGTGGAGGTATTCTGGATATTTCCCCACTTATCCTAACAAGGTTCCACAACTTCTAACCTACTTGGGAGGTTATTTACCCTATTATTCCATTCACTTAGAAACTTTTCTAAACACTATAATTCTTTTAAAAGCTTTTGGGAAAGAAAAGCTAGAGTTTCAATTAGAGGATTGATTTAGGGCTTTTCTGGGTGATTTCTTTCTATTATCAACTTGGTTTAGTGCATGTTATCTTCCCTTATTGTTAATTTTATATAAAGTCATGGTTTTATGAATGTTTCCATGATTTCATTGATTGTATGATTTTGGTTTTCAAATATGATTTGGGGGTTTTATATTAATTGGTTGGTTATGGTTTCCTATGGTATTAATTATGATTTTATATGCATTAATGGTGGTTTTGAAAAATTAGATTGCATGTGAATGGTTTAATGGTAATTGGAATTGGTTTGGTCATATTGTGCCACCAATGTGTTTGAAAAAATGCTTATGAAGATACGTTCATTGCATTGACTATTTTTAATGGAAATCTTGCATGTTTTAAAACTTGGTGAAGAAATTATGCATGGTTTAACTGGATTGGAATGGTAAATAGCTAATGTTTATGCTTTTGGGGTACATGGAATCCCCTAAGTTGTTTAATATGGTAAATGAAAGGGCATTTGATAACGCTCAAACTACACCTCTCTTACGAGAATGTGAGCGATCGTTGTCAATATATTTATCCTACTTTGGAGTCGGAGTCGAATCCACAGGGAACAATGTGAGAGGTGATTAAACTAGTTTGAAACTAAAGCTACAAGTTAAATTCAAAAAAATGATATGAAAAGATATAATGGGGATTTTCAATGATCAAACAATTGTTAAAATTTTAATTTGCTTTAGAGCTCAAAACTAAAATTTCAATGGTTCAAATCAATGATAGAGAGGAACTATGGTTGTGATCACTACGATTAGTAATCCTCCATTGAATAATAGTTGTAGTATTGGATTCTAGTGACTTATGGGAAACACCAAATTATCAGTTTCGACAGTCCATCTAAGTGTTCCTAAACCTACCTACATGTTGAACTCCCTAATTCTCTCAAACTTAGGAAAGCATTATATTCATACTGATTTTATCTCGAGTTGATCAATCTTGTTACAGCAGTGATCTTTAGATGTGAACTTAACCTTCCAAAATCCTAGATGATAATTCACTACCATTAGTTTATTTTTTCGTTCGAGCAAATCAACACAAGGCGAGATCTATTTTTTGCAACCAATAAATAACAATCATAACAAAGGAATTATCAAGATGTCCCCAAAATCACTCAAACCCTAGCCAACTACTAAATCAATAGAGGAATAACCATAGATCCCACAAACCTAGTTTTGGGTTTTAGTTCCACATGAAAAAGAAAGCAATAACAATAACTGCATTCATAATTCAAAGCGATTAAACTTACAAAAGATGTAGTCAGAAATTGATCCTCTTCACAAATTCAACAAGAATAGCCCATAACTAAATCAAAGAATTGAAAATTGAATTCTTAGTTAAGAGACCAAAAAGGGGTAAACTGGCCTTTGGAACAAGTTCCATCTATTTGAAGATGCTCAAGATGATGCCACCCCTCAATGAACCCTAAAAGCTGCTATATATATCCGTGAATTAAGAAAAATCCATAATTAAGAATTCAGAATTTTTCTTTTAGGTGATGAGGTATTTGATAACTTATCACAAATCTGATAAGTTACCAAAGAATGTCGTCAGGTCCTCTTCATCTGCCTGACGACCTGTGTGACGAATTATCACAAGTCTGATAAGTTATCAGACTTGTCGCCAGACCTTGCTTCCAATTTTCGCCTTCTGCTTCTGAGTGACGACATGCCTAATGGCTTATTATAGATCTGATAGCTTATCAGGATATGTCGCCAAAAAATCTTTAAATCTCTTGTTCTCTGCCTATGTGTGACGACATGGTCTGATAGCTTATCAAAGATTTGATAGCTTATTAGACCAAGTCGTCAGAAAAAATCTTTAGAACTTAATTTGTTGCGTATTTCACCAAAAATCATCCTTTTTGATGGAGCTTTCATGTATTTTCATGCATCTTGACTTTTACTGTGATATCAAAGAGAAAACAATCAAAAAAGACAAAATTTTCTTAAAACTTTGCAATTATTCTCAGTAAAAAGCCTCAAATGTGTTAGCATCTGCTCACACATCAACACCCTCAACTTAAAACAATTGCTTGTTCTCAAGCAACTAAAACACAACCAAGAGGATACAAAGTACATTCGACAGTCAACAATCCATATTATCTCAAAACATCTTCACTATCTCCAAGGTCAATTACTCTATAAACAACTGTGTATATTATTGAAGAACAACAATGCGACACACAGGAAATAAGATATGGTATCAATTCAGCAATAGCAACCATGGATGTACCAAGATTACACTATCCAAACAAGTTAGAAACTAGTAACATAACTAGTGTGCCCTTACTACAAAGTAGTCCCACTTCACTTTTATCAAGCATCACATATGTAACCATTGGGACAATTAAAACACCCTCACACTCAGAATGAAGTTCCAATCAATGTTTGTCAAATACCATAAGCTTGACCTTATTTTCATTACCAAGATTTTCAGACAGGTCAGGTAGGATCACTATAGGTCTTCTCTTTGGCTTGTAATGTAGGCTAGGGGATGGTAGGATACTCTATGATATTTAAAGTGACTAAGCCTCCTTGACACTATACTAGATTATGGGGTATCACTTATTAACCTTTTTCTTATTCTTTTTCCACCAGACCCAGCTTTTTATTCTTTTCTTTTATTCTACTTTTCATTATACTAATTTTACATCATGCACCCCTATGGTATCCACCCTCTACTTAGTCTATTTGCCTGAGTCAAAGTACATAATGTTCGAGGAGGACCAGGGCCAAAACAGTTTCATTGTGATACAAATAGGTAGGTGATAGGTATAATAAAAAAAATAGGCATTCAGGCTCAAAATTAGGATCAAGGGATATTATTTACACATGGAAGGTCATTTAGGCTAAAATTAGACTAATATCAACAACGACCTATGATCCTTTCCTAACCTCTATCCTACAACCAAGGCAAGACCAACCGGGCAAGTTCTAGATTTAAAACATAATGGGAACTAGGTAGTATCTCACATACACATGGCATAAAGGTACATCACAAGCCACTACCCATTCGGTTCATGCAATTGGTTAGCAATGGTTATCATGTTACTAGTACTAATGCCATAACAAGGTGCACAGTGGCCACACATAAATGCATATCACACAGTTATAAAATAGACCACTGGATAGGTGTTCAGAAATCAACAAAAACATGCTAACTACCTAAGTTACTTGTATTTCTCCTAGTCAATTGCAATATTTTACAACAAATCACAATACACCTAAACATGCCAGCTCTACTAGGAACAAGACTCGGGGGGAAAGAGGCACGACAACAATAACCCCAAGAGGACATCAACACCCACAAGTAGACCCACCTTAAACTTAAATTTATGCAATATTCCCAATGCTTGAAACCAAAAAAAGAGAGTTAGAAACATACTTGTGGCACCATGGGTGAAAAGATCTGATGGCAATCACATATTACGAATACAAATAACAAAATACCTTGGGTTGCCTCTCAAACAACGCCTGATTTATTATCATGGCATGACCCAACTTAGCTTTTTTCTCCACCTTAAGGATATAAATCACACCCTCAACTTAGAGTCTATCTTCTTGCCTCACTTATTGGGGGTAGTACAAATATTAAGTAGTCAAGTAATAGATTGAGTGTGGTAAACCACTCGTCCTTAAAGTGAGGTATGCTTTTATATTGCTTATCAAGTGGAAAAGAAAGAATATAGGATTCTTGTTCCTCATCTTCACACTGTTCAACTATTTTAGATGATTCCACAAACAAGATATCATCTAGACATAATGTGTAAAAATGCTTCGAGTGAGGCCCAACAAATTCTACTTCAAAATTTATACTATCTCCTACACACTCACTTTTATTAACCTTTTCAATGTTAGTCTCAAGGTCAAGATGACAATCGAGTGGTTGCGTTTCTTGATTTTCTCTTCAAATTAGCTAATGTCCTCCTCATATTCTTCTTTGTTTAGCCATTGTAAACATGGTGGGAGTTGTAAATCCTTTAGCTATGCCCACAACTATTCTTGATTCTCTAAAATTTGTTTCATCAATTTGTTTGCTTGAATCGTGAAAGCACTCATATCTTTAGTATGATCACTTTGACCACAAGCCAAATACCAAGTTACAGTTAGTAGGACAGTATCTGTATCATATTTAAAAGGTCCAATCCATGCACTTCTAGGTAAATTTGGATAGCAAGTCTAAAAATATTGTCACCCATAGTAATATCAAGAATCATCACAAGAATTATCATCACTCAAGAATCCATCTATCCAGGCGGACATCTCTAGAAAGGTGTGATAAAAATAAAAGAAAATAAAAAATAAACAAAAAAAATATTTACAAGTTTGAATTGAAGAAAGTAAACTAAAATTCCAAACCAACTCAATACGCTAATTTGTTCCCCGGCAATGACACCATTTTCGACAACACTTAAACTATACCTCTCTTACATGAATGTGAGCAATCGTTGTCAATATATTTACCCTACTTTGGAGTCAGGGTCGAATCCATAGGGAAAAATGTGAGTGGCAATTAAGCTAGAATAAAAATAAAGCTACAAGTTAAATTCAAACAAATGATACAAAAAGATAAAATATGGGTTTTCAATGATCAAATAAATGTAAAGTTTTAATTTGCTTCAAAGCTCAAAACTAAAATTTCAATGGTTCAAATCAATGATAGAGAGAAACTAGGGTTGTGATCACTATGATTAGTAATCCTCAATTGAATAATGGTTGTAGTATTGGATTCTCATGACTTAAGGGAAATACCAAATTATCAATTTTGACAGTCTATCTAAGTGTTTCTCAATCTACCTAGATGTTGAACTCCCTAATTCTCTCAAACTTAGGAAAGCATTCTATTCATACTGATTGTATCTCAAGTTGATCAATCTTGTTACAACATTGATCATTAGATGAGAACTAAATCTTCCTAAATCCTTATTGATAATTTGCTACCTTTAGTTTATTTCTTAGTTTGAACAAATCAACATAAGGTGGGATCTATTGTTTGCAACCTATAAATAATAATCATAACAAGGGAATTATCAAGATGTCCCCATAATTACTCAAACCTTAGCAACCTATTAAATCGATGGAGGAATAACCATTGATTCTACAACTCTTGTTGTGGTTTTTAGTTCCACATGAAACAGAAAGAAATAACAATAATTGCATTCACAATTCAAAGTTATTAAACTTACAAAAGATGTAGTCCAAAATTAATTCTCTTCCCAAATTCAAGAAGAATATCCCACGACTAAATTAAAGAATTAAAAATTGAACTCTAAGTTAAGAGACCAAAAAGAGGTAAACTGGCCTTTGGAATAAGTTCTTGTCATTTCAAGATGCTCAAGATGATGTCGCCCCTCAATGAACCCTAAAATCTGCTATTTATATCCGTGACTTAAGAAAAATCCAAAATTAAAAATTCAGAATTTTTTATTTAGGTGACGACATGTCTGATAACTTATCACAAATCTAATAAGTTATCAGAGAATGTCGTCAGGTTCTCTTCATCTATCAGACGACCAGTGTGGCGATTTATCACAAGTTTGATAAGTTATCAGACTTGTCGTTAGACCTTACTTCTAATTTTTTCCTTCTACTTTTGAGTGGTGACATACCTGACGGCTTATCAGAGATTTGATATCTTATCAGGATATGTCATCAGAAAATTTTCAATTTTCTTATTTTTTACCTATGTGTGAAGACATGTTTTGATATCTTATCATAGATCTGATCGCTTATCAGACCAAGTCCTCAGAAGAAATCTTCAGAACTTACTTTCTTGCATCTTTTACCAAAACTCATCCGTCTTGATAGAGCTTTTATGTATTTTTATGCATCTTGACTTTTACTGCAATAACAAAAAAAGAAAAAATAAAAAATGATAAAAGTTGCTTGAGACTTTGCAATTATTCTTAGTTAAAAGCCTTAAATATGTTAGCATCTGCTCACACATCAGCATTTAAAAGTCCTCTTAATCTGATATAATGTTGGCTATAGATGATACTTATAAGTAAGGGTTGGTATGATGATACCAACATTAATAGCCTTGGTTAATAATTTGTTAAGGTATTGGTTATTTGTAAATTGGTTTTAATTATACAATAATGGCGAGATGTATAGCAAAACAATGAAAGGTGGAAGTTCCTGGGGGACCAGAACTAAAAACTCATATTTACCGATAGAAGGTTGGTCATGGTGACCGCTCGTATGGATGTACTAGTTATCCCAAGGGTTTCTTCCATGGTCATGTAGCTATACACTTTGGGCCCTTTTAACAGAGAGAGCTGAACCCATATAACATATGGGAGATTTAGGAAGGCAAAGTTACACAACCCAATTAAAAGTTTTAAAGGAATGTTAAACTTGGTGCAGGGTGCCAAATCTCAGGTAAGCAGAGGTTAGTCAGTTTTTTCATACTCTTCTTGTCAGTTCTATGGTCATCCTTATTTTGGTTATTACAATGAAGGAAGGGATAAATGCTTCATTTATGGCTAGAAAAGTAATCAGCTTAGGGATTGTCCTGTTAATAAGGTTACTAAGGGGGCGAATAAGATTCCTTTGGCATCATCTTATGCTCCTACACTTTGTATGGCATCTACTTCTATTACTGCTCCTGGCTCTAACGTTGGTCAAAATAGATTTTTTGCTTTGGTGTATTGATAAGAATTTGAGGCATCACCTGATATTGTTACTGGTAAATTATGACTTTTCTCATGTGACATATATTATTTTCTTGATCTAGGGTCTACTCTCTCCTATGTGACTCCTTATATGGTTGTAGTTTTTGATTTTGATCTAAACATTATTTTGGATCCTTTTTCTATTTCTACCTAGTAGGTGACTATGTTAGTTCTAAGAGAGTTTATAGGGGGTATGTGGTATCTATTGGTGGAAATCAGACCATGGTAGATCTGTTTTAATTTGATATAGTGTATTTTGATGTCATTGTGGGTATGGATTGGTTGCACTTTTGTTATGCGTTCTTGGATTTTTGAAACTGTAAGGTTATCTTTATGTTCCCTGGTCAACCGGTTATAAAGTAGAAGGGTGTTTCTTTAGGTCATTGGGGGAGGTTTATTTCTTATCTTAGAGCTTAGAAGTTAATCACTAAAGGTTAGCTTTATCCCTTAGTCTGGGTTAAAGATTATAACTCAAAAGGTCATTCTTTCCTGTCAGTTCTAGTAGTTAATGAGTTTCCAGAGGTGTTTCCAGATGATCTTCCTAGTGTTCCCCTGAATAGATAAATAGAGTTTGGTATTGATCTAATTCTGGACACTCATTCAATTTCTATTCCTCCATATAGAATTTCTCGGACTGAGTTAAGAGAACTTAAGGAGCAACTTAAGGATCTTCTGGATAAGGGGTTTATTCATCGTAGTGTATCTACTTGGGGTGCACCAATGTTTTTTATGTGAAAGAAGGATGGTTCCCTTCGAATATGCATCGTCTATAGCTAGTTGAACAAGGTGATGGTCAAGAACAAGTATCTTCTCCCAAGGATAGATTATCTTTTTGACCAGTTGCAAGGTGCCATGTTTATTTATATAATATATCTTTGGTGTAGGTACCATCAACTAAAGATTTGGGAGGTTGATATCCCTAAGAAGGATTTTTGCACTCGATATCATCACTTTGAGTTTTTGGTTATGTCATTTGAGTTGACTGATGCTCCAATGACATTTATGAATCTGATGAACATGTTTTTCATTAGTATTTAGATCTCTACTTTATTGAAATGATGACATTCTAGATTATTCAAATAGTGTAGTGGGTCATTCTAATTACCTTCGTATGGTGTTCCAGACCTTAAGGGAATAATAGTTGGATCCCAAGTTCTCCAAGTGTGAGTTTTGGTTGAATGCTGCAACTTTCTTAGTTCATATTATTTCTAGTAAAAGGATCATGGTCGATCCATTAAAGGTTGTTGTGGTGAAGAGGTGGCCTAGGCCCACAACTTCATCTAACATTCAGAGTTTCTTGATTTAGTTGGGTATTATAGGTAGTTTATGGAAAACTTTTTATTGATAGATGCTTCTTTAACTAAGTTAACTTAGAAGAAGGTCAAGTTTTCTTAGTCAGATATTGTAGAAGGGAGTTTCAAGAAGTTAAAGGATAAGTTAACTCCGCCTTTAATTCTTACTTTACTAGAAGACAATAATGGGTTTGTGGTTTATTGCAATGTATCTCGGGTAGGTCTTGGTTATGTATTGATGTAGTATGGGAATGTGATTGCCTATGCTTCCAAGAAATTAAAGGTACATGAGAAGAATTAACCTACTTATGATTTAGATCTATTGGTGATTATATTCTCTTTAAGAATATAGTGGCATTATTTGTATAGTGTTCACATGGATATCTTTTCTGATCATAAGAGTCTAAGATATGTATTCACCCAGAAAGAGTTTAATCTCAGGCAGAAAAAATAGCTTGAGCTTCTCAAGGATTATGATATGAGTCTTCACTATTACCTAGGTAAGGCTAACATGGTTGTAAATTCCCTTAGCAGGTTATCCATGGGGAGTTTGAATCATGTGAAGAAAGTAAAGTGGGAATTTAAGAAGGATATTCACCGCTTGGCTAATCTTAGAGTTTTCCTCTTAGACTCCGAGGATGGTGATGTGTTGGTGCAAAAAGTGGTTAGATCATTTCTTGGTGTGGAAATTAAGGAGAAGCAAGTGCTAGATCGTATCTTGATAAAAATTATGAGTGACATTAGTGGGAAGAAGGTAGTGGTATTTGAGATCGGTGGTGATGGTACTTTATGGTACTAAGAGAGGTTGTGTGTTCTTGATGTCGATGGTGTGCAATAAAGGATTTTGGCTAAGTTTCATGAGTCGCGCTATGTTGTTCATCCCATCTTGACTAAGTTGTCCCTTGATCTCCAGGATGTCTATTGGTAGAATGACATGATGAGGGATATATTAATTTTGTGGCAAAGTGCATAGTGTGTCAATATATTAAGGTTGAGAACATAAGGCCAGAATGGTTGTATCAAGAAATTAATTTTCCTAAACAGAAATAGGAAATGATTAATATGGACTTTGTTTTGGTCTTCCTCAGTCTCAAAATCAATAAGAGTAGATTTGGGTCATCATGGATAGAATGCCTAAGTCTGTGCACTTTTTGCCAGTGCAGACTACCTTTTTGGTGGACGATTATGCAAAGTTATAGCTTCAGAAGATTGTGTAACTGCATGGGTTATTTGTTTCATTTATTTCTGATCATGGCATCTCACTTCTGGCGACCTTTTCATAAAGGAATAGGGACTAAGGTTAGTCTGAGTACTGATTTCCACCCACAGGTAGATGGGCAAGCGAAAAGCACTATTCAGACATTCAAGGATATGCTTTGGGCTTGTGTGATTGATTATGGTGGCAATTGAGTTGAGCATCGACCTTTGATAGAGTTTTCCTCAAACCATAGCTATCATTCCGGTATTGGTATGGCCCTTTTTTGAGCCATTGTATGGTAGGAGGTGTAGATCTTCAATTAGCTTATTTAAACTTGGTGAGGCGGACATATTTGATCCTAACTTAATTTGCCATTCTATGAAGAAGGTGAAGGTCGTTCGGGAGAGGCTTAAGGGTGCCCAAAGTTGTCAAAAGTCCTATGCAAATTTAGGCATAGTGACTTTGAGTTTGAGGTTGGGGACATGGTTTTCCTCAAGGTATCTCCCATGAAGGGAGTAGTTCAGTTTGGCAAGAAGAGGAAGCTCAGTCGCCGGTATGTTGGTCCTTATGAGGTTTTCTAGAGAATTGGTAATGTTGTTTATGAGTTTTTCTGATCTTTTATCTTTCCATGATGAGGAAGTGCATTAGTTATCCTTCTTCAGTTGTTCCTTTGGAAATATTGGGTTTCTCTAATTTTTTTCTTATGAAGAAGTCCCGGTTAAGATCTTGGATAGGCAGGTTCGTCGGTTGCGAACCAAGGATATATCTTTGGTTAAGGTTCTTTGGTAGAACCATAAGGTGGAAGAAGTTACATAGGAAGCGGAGGAGGACTTGAAGTCCAAATATTTGCATTTGTTTTATGCTCCCGGGATTCTTGCGTAAGGTATGTGTCATCAACACATCTTTATTTTCAATTGTTTTTAAAGGTAAGATTAATAGCTTTGACTCTTTGTTTTCAAACATTATTAAAGATTGGTAATATGTTTGATAAAGCATATGACTTGTGCATGTGGTTGCCTTTACCTTGTCCGTCATTTGGGACGAATGTTCTGAGTGGGGGAGACTAAAACACCTTGGTTTCTCAACCTTAGAAAATTTCCTAAAATTTTTGTCTTTGTATCCAATACGACTCGAGGGTACGAGCTGTATGTTGAGGTATAGATGGTAAAGTCCAGTTGGATACTAACCAGTGTTGGTTGGTAGGATAGATTTTGTTTACTTGAATGGATACGCCATAGGGGTATGAGTTGTATTGGTGGTTACAGATCATTCAAATCCTCAACCTAATCTTAGACTTGGTTACTTAGGTTAGATCTAATTTAGGAATGGCTCATCATAAGCTGTAAGCTAGGGTACGAGTCATACCAAAAACTCGAATGATGGATAGTGTATTAATCTTCCTTGGGTTTAAATCTTCCAGGGGTATGGATCTTATGCTTTGGATACGACTTTGTTGGATGAGTTGTATGCTCGATAGTGTTTGTTCCATATGTTGAGGCTAAGATACGAGTAGAGGGTACCATTCGTATTAGAGGGTACAACTCCTGTGGGTCAGTCGTCTTTTGTGCAACTTAAGTGGGGGTATTCTGGACATTTTCCCACTTATCCTAACAAAGTTCCATGACTGCTAACCTAATTAGGAGATTATTTGCCCTATTATTCCATTCATTGATACTTAGACAATTTTCTAAACACTCCATAATTCTCTCCAAAGCTTTTGGGTAAGAAAAACCAGGGTTTAAACTAGAGAATTGATTTGATGCTTGTCTTATTGATTTCTTTCGATCATCATCTTAGTTTAAGGCATGTTCTCTTTCTTCATTATTAATTTTATCTAAAGGCATGGTTTTAATGAATGTTTTCATGATTTCATCGATTGTATAATTTTTGTTTTTAAATATAATTTAGGGGTTTTGATATTAACTAGTTGGTTATGATTTCCCATGATTTTAATTATGATTTTATATGCATTGATGGTGGTTTTAGATAATTTAATTTCATTGGAATGGTTTAATGATAATTAGAATGGTTTTGGTCATATTATGCCCCCAATCTATTGACAAAATGATTATGAAGATATTTTCATTGCATTGACTACTTTTAATAGAAATCGTGCATTTTTTAAAACTTGGTAAAGGAATTATGCATGGTTTAAATGGCTTAGAATGGTAAATGTCTAATGGTTAAGCTAGAAGGGTACATAGAATCCTCTAAGTGGTTTAATATGGCAATTGAAAGGGTACTTGAAAGTCCCCTTAAACCTATAAATGGTTGGCTATGAATGATACTTGCAAGTTAGGTTTGGTAAGACGATACCAATATGAATGGCCTTGGTTAATAATTAGTTACTATTTTCATTATTTGGAAATTTGTTTTAAGTGGGTAATAATTGTGGGATGTGTATCAAAGTCGTACAAGGTGGAGGTCATGGGGGGGACCAAAACAAGAAACTCATATTTGCCAATATGAGGTTGGTTTTGGTGACCATGCGTATGATGTCATACTATATTTGGTGGATGTACTAGTCATCCCAAGGGTTTCTTCCCTAGTCATGCGGCTACACAAATTAGGGCCCTTTCAGCAGCAAACCTGAATCCATATAGCCCATGAGTTATGTAGGATAACAAAGCTACACAATCCAGGTAAAGGATTTAAAGGCATACTAAACCCGGTCCCTTTTCCCAGTATGGTTATATATATATATATGTATGGTTGTGTGCATATGGATATTTTTATTCAGTTTAATAAATGTTATTATTTTATCTTTACCCTGAGATCAAGCTAGCGGTCACTCCCTAACCCCGTATACTGGTGGCTATATACCCACACTATATAAGAACTAGCCTTTCTACTCCTTCTACATAGTGATTGATTCTGGCATAATATTTGGACTGAAGTGGTGAGATTCTATCCATTCGAAAGGATCTATTTTATATTATGGATATTTTCTAGACACTTTGGTTTTATTTTGGATATTGGTTTTTGCTATGGTTGGGAGCATGCCCCTACTGGATTTTTTACTCCATTGGTTAGAGGATTTATGGTACTTCTATTGGTTTGAATCGGTGGGATCGGTATAGGTGTCAGCCTTGGCATTGGAATAAACTGAAGGGCTGGCATCATTGGACGAGATTGATAGATGTTCCATCCTATTTCATTGTGGGATTAGTTATATTATGTTGTATAGCATCCTTGGTTATGACGTAGTTTATGTCCCATATTTTTGTATGGTTTGTTATAGTTTAATTAGTGGTATAGGGAATGGTTGGACTTGATTGGGTCGGTCATGATTGTGATCTTATACCAGAGTCTTTATGTGCGCTATTACACTATATTGTTACATGCTCAAAATTCAGCGAACTCAGGGCAGACGGCTGGAGATTGGGTTGGATAATGAGGATAGTCTCCAATTCTGGTCGGACTTTGGACAATTATTACGACAAGGCCCCAGTGCGGGTCACTTTAAGTTGGTATCAGAGCTTTGGTTCATGGTCAATTAGGAGTCCACAAAGCGGTGTTAAGTAGAGTCTCTTTTAAGAGTGTGTAGAACCCCACACTTATAAAGGAGAGGATACAAGACATTGAGGAATGTTTCACTATCATGGTTTCCTATTTTCAATCTTTGAGTTTGAATCCTGGAATCTTCTCTAATCATAGTTTGTTCATCTTTCAGATCATGCCTCATAGATCTGGAACACAAGGAAATTATTTTCGCCTATTTGGAAGTAATGCTTGAGGGGTGCATCCTACTTTTAGGGTTCATCTTTGATCTCACGATTGTATCCCTGATAGTTTTAGAGTTCCACCTATTTCTACTAGTCCTTCTCAAGGAGAGGTGACCAATATGGAATTTCGTCAGTCTATTCATGCTATTTCTAAATTAGTTGCTACTTACATTGAGCAGGATATGTCTGGTGATTTTTCTGCTGAGGCGACCAGGGTTGGCCAGTTAATGGAGATAAATCCTTTTACTTTTTCTATAGTAAAGGTGAAGGAGGATCCATAGGGTTTTTTGTATGAAATAAAAAAGATATTTTGGGTAATGCAGGCTACCAATGTGGAGGGGGGTAAACTTTATAGCTTATTAGTGAAATAAAGAGTGGGATAAGAATAGAGGAGATATAGAGGAGTCATCCTTATGGGATTCCTTCTATGGTTCTTTTCTAGATCATTTCTTTCGCCAAGAGTTAAGGGAAAACTATGAAGGAGTTTGTGAATCTCAAATAGGAGAGAATGTCTGTCAAGGAATATGGCTTGAAGTTTCATCAATTGTTAAGGTATGCTCCTAATTTAGTTGCTAACATACAGGAACAAATGAGGAAGTTTGCTACTGGGTTAAATTAGAATATGATTTCAGAGAGCAATACAGCCTTGCTAATTAAGGATATGGGCATCTCTATGTTAACTATTCATATGCAGCAGGTAGAGAATAAAAAGAAGAAGTAGGTAGAGTTTGGGGATAGGCAGGGTAACAGGAGCAGTTTTTCTGACTAGGGAGGTGCTCATTCACACAGTGGTCAAGACGGGGCAAAATGGAAGAAAAGGAAATAGGGGAGTTCTGGTTCCTACTCTTCTACTAGTTCTCCTTACCTATCGGGTAATAGGCGTCATCATTGTGGTCACCATTTCCAGGTGTAGGGTGCCCAATCTCAGACAACCAGAGGTCAGTCTATTTTTTTATTCCCTCATTGTCGGTCCTATATTTATCTTTATTAGGGTTAATGCAATGAAAGAAGGGATAAATGCTTTAAGTATAGCAAGGCAGGCCATCGACTCAAGGATTGTCCATTAAAAAGGTTTCTACGGGGCCGAATAAGATTTGTGTTGCTTCATACTCTGCTCCTACATCTGGAAGTGTTGCATCTACTTATGTTACTGCTTATAGTTCTAGTGTTGGTCAGAACAGGTTGTATGATTTGGGGTCTAAACAGGAATCCAAGGCAAAACCTGATGTTGTTACTGGTATGTTATAACTTTTCTCTTGTGATGAATATTATTTGCTTGATTTGGGGTCTACTCACTCTTATGTGACTCCTTATGTTTGCTGTATCTTTTGGTTTTGATCCAAAATTTATTTTAGATCTTATTTGGTATTTCTACCCCAGTAAGTGACTCGGTTATTGCTAAGAGAGTCTATTGGGGGTGTCGTATCTATTGGTAGCAAGCAAACCTTGGTGGATCTGTTTAAATTAGATATGGTGGATTCTTATATCATTCTGGGTATGGATTGGTTGCACTCTTGTTATGCGTCCTTGGATTATCAAACTCGTATGGTTATATTGAGGTTCCCTGTTGAACTGATTATAGAGTGGGAGGGTATTTCTTTAGCTCCTTGGGGAAGGTTCATTTCTTATCTTAGAGCTCAAAAGTTAATCTCTAAAGGTTTTCTTTATCACTTGGTCCAAGTTAAGGATTCTAACTCAATAGATCATTCTTTCCAGTCAGCTCCAGTTGTTAATGAGTTTTCAGAGGTCTTTTTGGATGATCTTCCTAGAGTTTCTCTGGATAGAGAAATAAAGTTTGGTGTTAATCTGATTCTGGACACTCATCCAATTTCTATTCCTCCATATAGAATGGGTCTGGTTGATATATGGAAACACAAGGAGTAACTTAAGAATTTTTTGGATAGGGGGTTTATTCATTCTAGTGTATCTCTTTAGGGTGCACTAGTGTTGTTTGTGTTCAAAAGTATGGTTTGCTTCAGATGTACATCAACTATATATAGTTGAACAAGGTGACGATCAAGAACAAGCATTCTCTTCCAAGGATAGATGATCTGTTTGACCAGTTCCAAGGTGCCAAGTTCTTTTGTAAGATTGATCTTCAGTCTAGGTACCATCAGTTAAAGATTAGGGAGGTGGATATCCCTATGATGTCTTTCTGTACTCGATATGGGCACTTTAAGTTTTTGGTAATTTTATTTGGGTTGACAAATGCTCTAGTTGCATTTATAGATCTGATGAATATGGTTTTTGGTTAGAATTTGGATCACTTAATTATTATGTTCATTGATGACATTTTGGTTTATTCAAAGAGCATGGTGCATCATATTAATCACCTCTGTGTGGTGCTGTACACCTTAAGGGAATAATAGTTATATGCCATGTTATCCAAGTGTGAGCTTTGGTTGAACTCTATAATTTTCTATGGTCATATTATTTCTAGTGAAGGGATCATGGTGTATCCATAAAAGGTTACTGTGGTGAATAGGTAGACTAGGCCCATGACTCTATCCAACAGTTAAAGCTTCTTCGGTTTAGCCAAGTGTTATAGGCGGTTTGTGGAAAGCTTTTGGTCAATAACTTCTCCTTTAACTATGTTAACTCAGAAGAAGGTTATGTTTTCTTGGTCAGATACATGTGATGGGAGTTTTGAGTTGAATCACAAGTTAATTTCTGATCCAATTCTGACTTTGCCAAAAGGAAATGATGGGTTCATAGTTTATTATTATGCATCTCGAGTAGGTTTTAGTTGTGTGTTAATGCAGCGGGGTAAGGTGATTGCCTGTGATTCCAGGCAGTTGAAGGTACACGATAGAAATTATCATACTCATGATTTGGAGCTATTGGGGGTTGTGTTGGCTTTGAAAATATGGTGGCATTATTTCTATGGTGTTCACATAGATATTTCTAATCGTAAGAGTCCATAGTATGTGTTCACCTAGAAAAAGCTTAATTTCCAACAGAGGAGATGGCTTAAGATTTTTAAGGACTATGATATGAGTAGTCACTATCACCCAGGTAAGGCTAACATGGTTGCTGATGCTCTTTGCAGGTTATCTTTGGGGAGTTTGACTCATGTGGAGGAAGGAAAGAAGGAATTGGTGAAGGATATTCAACACTTGGCCAATATTAGAGTTTGCCTCTTGAACTCTAAGGATGGTGGTATGGTGGTGCAAGAAGTGGTTCGATCATCTCTTCGTATGCAGATTAAGGAGAAGCAAGTGCTAGATCCTATCTTGATAAAAATCAAAAATGACAATATTGGGAAGAAAGTAGTGGCTTTTGAAATCACTGGTGATAACTCTTTACGCCAGATAGGATGTGTCAACTTGTTCAACTTTATACAAGTATAAGTGTCTATTTGTGCACAGCCATTAGATGTTTTATGTTCCTGATGTCGATGGGTTACAACAAAGGATTTTTATGAGGCGCACGAGTCATGCTATGTTGTTCATCCCGACTCGACTAAGATGTACCAAAATCTCAAGGAAATCTTTTCGTGGAATGTCATGAAAAGAGATGTGGCTGATTTTGTGGCTACGTGCATAGTATGTAAACAGGTTAAGGTTTAGCACATAAGGGCAGAAGGGTTGTATCAAAAAATTGATTTGCCTAAATAGAAATAGGAAGTGATCAATATGGACTTCCCTAGTCTCATAGAATCAATATGATTCAATTTGGGTCATCATGGATAGGATGACTAAGTTTGTGCACTTTTTGCCAGTGCAGACTTCCTCCTTAGTGTAGGATTATGTGAAGTTGTATCTTTGGGAGATTGTGAAGATGCATAGAGAGCCTATTTTGATTATTGTTTATCATGACACACAGTTTTCTTCTCACTTCTGGCAATCTTTTTAGAAGGGATTAGGGACTAAGGTTAGTTTTAGTATTACTTTCCAACTATAGATGGATAGGCAAATAGAGGGAACTATTTAGACATTGAAGGATATGCTTTGGGCCTTTGTGATTGATTTGGGTGGCAATAGGGTTGAGTATCTACTTTTGGTGGAGTTTACTTACAATAATTGCTATCATTCTATTATTGGTATGGCCCCTTTTAAGACATTGTATGGTAAGAGGTGCAGATCTCTTATTGGTTAGTGTGAGCTTGCTGAGGTAGACATGTCTGGTCCCAACATAGTTTACCAAGTTGTGGAAAAGGTGAAGCTGATTTGGGAGATACTTAAGGAAGACCAAAGTCACCAAAAGTCCTATTCGGATATTAGGCATAGAGACTTGAAGTTTGAGGTTAGGGGTAAGGTTTTCCTCAGGGCATCTCCCATGAAGAGAGTAGTTTGGTTTGGCAAGAAGGGGAAGCTTAGTCAACGTTAGGGTTTGTCCTTATAAGGTTTTGCGGAGAATTAGTAATATTGCTTATGAGTTGGAATTGCCTTCTATCTTGAGCTTGGTTTATCCAGTGTTTCATGTTTCCATGAAGAGGAAGTGCATTGGTGATCCTTCTTCGGTTGTTCCTATAGAAGGATTGGGCCTTACTGATTCCTTGCCTTACGAAGAAGTCTCGATTAAGATCTTGGATAGGTAGGTTTGTCAGTTGCGGACCAATGATGTGGCTTCGGTTATGGTTCTTTAGTGGAACAATAAGGTGGAAGAAGCTATATGTAAAGCGGAGGAGGACATGAAGTCCAAATATCAGCATTTGTTTTCTTCTCATAGGGTTCATATGAAAGGTATGTTTCTTTAACACATCTTTATTTTCAGATTATGTTAAAAAAAAGATTAACATGTTTGCCTGTTTGATTTCAAACTTTGCTAAAGATTAGGAATATATTTAATAATGTAAATGACTCATGTGTATGGTTGCCCTTCCCTTGTTAGTAATCTATGGATGAATGTTTCGAGTGGGGAAGACTAAAATACCTTGGTTTTTGGCCCTTGGAAAATTTCTTAGAATTTTGGTCTCTATACGCAATACGACTTGAGGGTCAAGTCGTATGTTAGGGTACGGATGGTAAGGTCCATTCATATACAGACTAGTGTTTGTTGGTGAGATAGATTTTGGTTCTTAGACTGGATAGGACTTAGAGGTACGAGTCTTATTGGTAGTTAGTTAGGTTTGATCTGAGTATTAGTGGCTCACCATAAGCCATAATCCAAGGTACTAATCGAACCAAGGACTAGTATGGTGGATAGTTTCTAAATCTTTCTTGGGTATAAATATGGCAGTGGTACGGATAAAGGGAACATATCGTATACTTTAGATACGACTTGGTTGATGATTTATATGTTGGACAGTGTTTGATCTAAAGGTTGATGCTAAGGTACAAGCGAAGGGTAGCACATGTATTGAAGGGTACGACTCGTGAGGGTTAGTCATACCCCTACGATGGGATTTTGGTGCAACTTAAGTGGGGTATTCTAGATATTTACCCACTTATCCTAACAAGGTCCCACGACTTCTAAACTACTTAGGAGGTTATTTAGCCTATTCTTTTATTCATTAACACTTAGAAACTCTTCTAAACACTCCATAATTCACTCAAAAGAGTTTGGACAAGGGAAGCTAAGGTTTCAACTAGAGGATTGATTTGATGCTTATTTTGGTGATTTCTTTCCATCATCATCTTTGTTTAAGTTATGTTATCTTCCATCATTGTTAATTTTATCTAAAGGAATGGTTTTTATGAATGTTTCCATGATTTCATTGATTGTATGATTTTGATTTTAAATTATGTTTTGTGGGTTTTGATATTAAATTGTTGGTTATGGTTTACCTTGGTTTTAATTATGATTTTATTTGCATTAGTGGTGGTTTTGGATAATTGGATTGCATGGGAATGGTTTAATTATAATTGGAATTAGTTTTGGTCATATTATGCCCCTAATGTGTTTGACAAAATGCTTACGAAGATATGTTTATTGTATTGACAACTTTTAATGGAAATCTTACATATTTTAAAACTCGGAAAAGAAATTATGCATGGTTTAAATGGCTTGGAATGGTAAATGGCTAATGGTTATGCTTGTGCATTACATAGAATGCCCCAAGTGGTTTAATATAGTAAATGGAAAGGCATTTGAAAGTCCCCTTAAACTTATAAATGGTTGGCTATGGATGACACTTGCAATTAAAGGTTAGTATGACAATACCAATATCAACAAAATTGGTTAATGGTTTGGTTATTAAGAAATTGGTTTTAATTGGGCAATAATGGTGTGATATATTCCAAAGTCATAGAAGGTGGAGATCTCGGGGGGACCAAAACTAGTAACTCATATTTGCCGATATGAGGTTGGTCTTGGTTACCTTGTGCATGATGTCACACTATATTTGGGGTATGTACTAGTCATCTCAAGGGTTTCATCCTTGGTCATGCGGCTACACACACTGGGCCCCTTTCAACAGGAGGAGCTGAAAGGTTGAAATGGAACTTAGTACGGTTGTGTGCCTATGGATTGTTTTACTTAGTTTTATAAATGGAATTATTTTATCCTTACCTTGAGATCATGCTATCGGTCGCTCACTAACTCCGTATACTGGCGGTTGTATACCCTCACTATGCAAGAACAGGCCATTCTACTCCTCCTACGTAGTGATTGACTCAGGGACATTATTTGTACTAAAGTGGTGAGTTTCCATCCTTTTGGAATGCTATATTTCATGTTATGGATATTTCTAGATACTTTGATTATATTTTGGATATTTTTTTTGGATATGGTTGGGGAATGGGTGGGATCGATATACGTGTCAGCTTTGGCGTTGGAATAAATTTAAGGGCTGACATTATTGGATGAGATTGATGGTTGTTCCATCCTATTTCATTTTGGGCTTAAGTAGATTATGTTTTAGAACATCCTTGGTTATGGCCTATTTTATGGACCTTGTTTTAGTATGGTTTGTTAAGGTTGGATTACTAGTATAGGTGATGGTTCGACTCGATTGGGTCAGTCAGGGTTGTGATCTTATCCCAAAGTCTTTATGTGAGCTATTATATGCATAAAATTTAGCCAACTCATGGGAAACTATTGGAGGTTGTGTTGTGTAGCGGGGGTGGTCTCATGTTCTTTTGGACTTGGAATGCCTATTATGACAGGCCCAAGGACAGGTCGTGTTAGTGCTAATGGCTTTAATTAGGCAATAATGGCAGGTTTTGATAGCTACTAGTGAAGGTGTAAGTCCAATGGAAGGGCACTGGAAACTCATGTTTCCCTACATGAGGATTGGTCATGGCGACTATGTACTTGTAGGGTACATAGAAATCCCCTAAGTTAAACTTGTATATATGTATCTTGGAGGGTAAAAGTCACACGGGAATCCCCTGTCCCTATGATATCTTCGGTACGTGCGGCTACACGCAATGGGGCCTGTTCAGGAGGTAACATGGACCCATATAGCCCGTGGGTGGTTCTAGAAGGTTAAGCTACACAAACCCAAGTTAATGGTTTAAAATGTATGCTAAAACGGATCACCTTTCCTAACATAGATTATATATATGTATGTATGGATGTGAATGCATATGGTTATTTACTTGGTTTTAAATGTTTCTATTATTTTATCTTTGTCCTGAGTGCATGCTAGGATTTACCCACTAACCCATCTTCGTCCATTGTATATGGACATGATGAAGGAATCGGCTATACTATTCCTTTAGATCAGTGATCGAATTCAAAAATAGCTTAGAATTGGATTGAAGTGATGAGCATCCATGCTCCAGAAGTATCCATTTCATGTTATGGTCTTGCCATCATACTTTGGTTAATTCAGATAGGTGCTTTTTGAGACTTCTATAGGTTTATATGGGCGGTGTCGGCATTGGTGTCTACCTTGGCATTGGTATTGGTATTATTCCTAATATTGGTTGACTCTATTTGATTTGTGATTGTTCAATATTATAATGTTATTGAATGGTTATGGAATAGTTTATTTTATGGTTATTCATTTGGTATTGGATGGTTTGACTTGTTTGGGTTGGTCACGGTCATGGACCTATCCTAAAGTCTTTTGTTGTACATAACTCCATCATCTTGTATGTTCGAAGTTCATCTAACTCAGTGTATGTGTTTGGAGGTTGGGTTGGGAATTAGGGGTGGTCCTCGGTCCTTGTTGGAGTTGGGATGCCCATCATTTCAAGGCCCTAGTTTGGGTCGTGTCAACAACCCTCTTTAATCCCAATTTTAAAATAAGTGTCACATAACCCATTCATTTAACCATGATACACATCAAGCATACATTGTTGGTATTGCTATACCAACTACACTTTCAAGGTAATTTCATCATGCCATTACAGTTTTATTAAATTGGGGAAGCGACCCCTTTTGTTCATTAAATCAAAACCATTATGATTCAATAACTTCTTTACATCATGTAATGGTTCCTAAAGTAGTTTAATGTGCATTCCTTAAAGTTCAAGATAAGTTTTAAAAGATTAGGTTGAGGTTTTACCAATTACAATATTCAATACCATCAACTTGGGGAATCCACGACCCCTATTCAAATTAGCAACACCTGTAGACCCCAAATAGGTCAAAACCATCAATTCAAATAATGAATCATTCATAAAATCATTGGAAAAAATAATTCATTCATTGAAGCTCAAATACCCTCAAGCCACATTTATAAATGACAATTTAATCAAAAGATTAAAAATTCTAAATACATTCCTTTAACAAAATAAACTTTGGGGAAGAGTAAGATTCCTAAGATATCAAGAATTACGGAGAGAAATCAAACTTTGGATGCTCTAATTGCCAATTCTCTTGACACCCTAGATGTTCTTTACTTAGGGCTTTGGAAGTGTTTTAGCAAGTATATTTGATGGTTAAATGTTGAGAATAAGGGCCCTAACATATTGTATGGTTATGGGTCTTAAGCAGGAAAAGAGGGAAGTGATAAGAATTCTCGCACTTGAAAATTCAAAAATAGTCGCCCAGTCGCCAGGGGTCAACTTACGACTCGTGACATCTGGTTACGAGCTGTTGGGTCCTAATCATACCTTGATCAGAAGACTGGACCATCACAGTTGTTTGGTCATGAGTCACACCCTATGACTTGTGACCTCAACACATGACTCGTTGAGTCTTGTTATGACCAAAACATAGAGTTTGGCACCAACACTGGTTTTCCAATGAGTCGTACCTTAAAACTCAAAATGAGTTCTTACGACTAATTATGTTCAAATCGTAACCATCGCAGAAACAAAGGCAACCTTCACTCGTCACCCCACAATTGGGGTCCGACCACCAGTATGGATACCTTATAACTTGTAAGGTGAGTCATGGTCTTAAAAGTAAGATCAAAACTTAGGGATTTTTCTTAGGTAAAAACCTGGGGTGTTATAAGATCGCTAGAACTATGAGGATAAACATGAAAGCACAAAAAGAGGCTATAAGATTAGCTACACTGGTTGCTGCCAAGTTAAACCAACAAAATATTAATGATTTGGGTCGTGTGCATAATGATGATGATATAGATATGGGAGATGATGTGTTGGTTGACCCTTTGAATGGTTTGTTCTAATAATGTTGGACCAGAAAAAACAATAAAAAAGTATGAGGCAGAGAATGTCAACAACCCGCAACTTAATTTGCTTTTACTGTTGCTGTTGTTGCTGATGATTTGGATAGAGCTAGTTCTATAGAAGCAATTGTGTTATGACTAAATTTTAATATCATAGTTATAGTGATATAATGGCTCAATCTGAAAGGGTTTTTTGGTGGACTACCCGGTGATGATCCAAATATGTCCTTGGTGGATTTAATCAAATTTGCAAATCCTTTGACTATCCTGGATTTGGGAAAATGGAATATAATTGAGGTTATTCCTTTTCTCTATCTGGGAGGCAACTTTGTGGTTGTGTGAGATGGCACTTAATTCTATAACAAACTAGAGGCAGTTGAAAGGAGCTTTCCTAGAAAGGTTCTTTATGCTTTCTAAATATTACAATCGAAGGTTGAGATCAATAATTTTAGGTATTATATAATGAGGCTCTACATAATACTTGTCTTAGGTTAAAAAAAAATTATTCAGTTCCTAATCATAAGATGACTGATGATTACTTGGAGACATTTTATAGAGCATTAAATTTGAACACGAAGCCAATAGTTGAAATATAGTAGGTGATGCATTATGACTCTTACTTTCACTAAGATCATTGAGACCTTGGTTATAGTGATGAAAACTAGTATACCTTGGCATACAAGGGATTCTGAGGTAGCAAGCAACATATATTTAGTTGGCATGTCAGTAGATCATTGCCAAAGAGAAGAAGCTGGTGACTTATACATGGCTCATATAAAGACACAAATGAATTTACTTACCAAGCACAAATTGTTTTGTAACTTTTATAAATTCAAGGAAGTTAAGTCCTATAAAAGATCAACAAAATCCGATTCTAAAGAAGGAGATAATTATTTGAATAAACAAGGGGTTTCAGGCCAATGGCCAGGGAAATCTAGGTTTAAACTATCAAAGGGATAGCTATTATGACAAGTTGAGTTAGAGAAACCATGAACAAAGGTAATTGGAAAAGTAAAAGCAACTGAAGTGGGTTGTATGTGCCATCTAGGAGTCACTATAATGCTTCTAATAATTTAGGGAAGATGCATGTGGAAGCTATGATGGCTAAATTGCTAATAGAGTGGAATCGACTTATGCAAGTGTTAATGAGATGAAAAGAGACTTATCAACTATGAGTAATTTGGTGGATTCACACTTTAATTAAGAAATTGTAGAACCAAATGAATCAGTTGTCTACAACTTTCAATCAAAGGAAAAGTGAAACTTTGCCGAGTGATATGGTGAAAAACTGGAGAAATGATGGAACTTTTCTAGATATTATCATAAAAAGTGGTAGAGTGTTAGCTGATCCACATTTGATGGTTTATTCATATATGCTTGATTCTATATCTAAAGATATGGTCCTTATTCATGATGGTGATTCAAAAAGTTGTCCAACTGAGCCTGAGAATGGGAAGGCATAGGTGAGAAGAAGTCCACTATAGAACAACTACTAGATTGATGAATGAAGATGTGTTAAGTAAAAAAAAGAAAGGAGGGGGAAATGCCTATTGCTAACATTCCTAGGCTTCCTTTTCCATTTCCACACATGATGAATAAAAAGGCAAAAGATGGAAAATTCAGTAAGTTCATGGCCATGTTGAAGCAATTTTTAGTAAATATTCCATTGATTAAGGGTTTAGAACAACATAAAGGGTATGCAAAGTTCATGAAGGACCTAGTTACCAGGAAAAGAACAGTGAGCTATGAGCTAGTGGATAACCTTTATCGCCATAGTTCTATTGCCACAAGATCATTGGTCTAAAAGAAATTCAATAATAGAGCATTCAGTATTCCATGTACAATTTGTGCATTTAGTTCTTTTATGGAACTTTGTGATCATAGAGTGAGTATCAACTTGAAGTCGTTAGCTATATAGTAGTAGTTGGGTTTGGGAGCTCCCAAGACAAAATTGATGTCGTTGTTGATAGTCGACCGCTTGGTTAAGTGCCCTATGGGTATTATTAATGATTTATTGATGAAGTTGGCAAATTTTATATTTTTGTCAGATTTCATAATTCTTGATTGCTAATACTGATTAGACTACTTTTAGCCATAAGAAATGTGTTGGTGGATATGGAGTGAAATAAGATAAAATTCAGGATCAATGATAAAATGGGGAACTTCTATGTTTATCAGTCAATAAAGAAATCCAAAGAGATGAATTTGGTATTGGTCATTGATGTTGTAGCGAAAAGTAAAATAGCGATGCCTGTTAAAGATAGATTCTTCATCAAGACATTAGAAAAAATATTAATGAATTTTGATAGCAATAAAATTGAGAAGTATGATGAACTAGTGTGTGCAGTGACAGGGATGGGTTCATTCTTATATGCACGAAAGAAATTAGACTTGGATTTGAAAAATAGACTAGCACCACTTGCAAAGCCATCCATTGAAGAGCCGCTTATATTGGAGTTGAAAGAATTACCAGGTCATTTGAGATACATGTTTTTGGTGAAAAGAACACCTTCCTAGTAATTATTATAGTAGACTTTGTGGAATAATAGGTTGAGACTTTTATTTTAGTGTTAACAAGGTGCAAAACAGCCATTGGATGGATAGTTGTAGATATCATTGGTATTTCATTAGGGATTTGCACTCAGAAGATCAAGTTAGAGGAGAATTCGTAACACCCTGTATTTTTGAGCTAGAAATCAAACCATCATTTACGTGTGTAAGATCTAATCCCATTATTTATATTTGAATACATATGTCATTATTATTAGTCTAGTGTGAAAAGTGCTTATGAGGTGGAAAATGTTCGCAGGAATCACTTAGTGCAAAGTTGAGCTAAGAACCTTTGATTAGGCCAAATTTTTGTATTTGATTCTAGAAGGGTTATCTTGAAAGTGTATAACTTTTTACATATGTGAAATTTTGCACCTCAATACACACCAAAATATATAAAATTGAATTAGCTTTCCAGCGATACCAATTTTGTCTTAATTCGGTATCTAAGCAAAAAGTTATGACAATTTTTGTGAAAAATAGTAAGTGAAACACCCCATTCTTTTAACGCTCTAATAATGCATTCAAAATGACCTTTAGGATCCCCACTTCGATGGTACATCATGTTTAGATTTTATGGGTTGTGTTGGGGGTGTTTTTAGATGTTGTAATTAGGTGTGTGTTACCAAATAGACCCTCCTTGAAGGTTGTGAGTCGCATGAAAAATGCAAATAGCTGCTGGATGGGGTGTGCTTTTTGTGTGCGCTGCACACCATCAGGTGTTCTTTTGGTGTGCGCCACCCACCCTCAAGTATGCTTTGGCTGTGCGCCACCCAGCAAAAGTAAAGTGCCAATATTGCTCTGTTTTGACTTAATTTAAGGGCGTTGAGGTCTTTTCACATCCATAAATCATTTCTAATCATTATTAAATGAATTAAGGTATCTTAAAACACGTTATTTACACTCTCTTAATCTTAAACATCCAATATATTAATTAAAACCCTTCCCTTCTTCCCAAGAATAAAATTCATGTTTCTTTCCTCAAGAACCCAAAAAGTTAAGTTGCAATTTAAAGCTTTCAAGAATTTATGCATTCATGGTGTGTGGGGTTACAAATAAGGTTATTATTTCATCCTTGTGCCCAAAGTTCAAGGTTTTACCATTTAATTCATTTATTTTGAGTTAGGGTTCATTCCCAACTTGCTATATTCTTCAAGTATGCTACTACCATGAGATTGAAAGCTTTAAGTGCATAAAGAATTGCATACATTCATGTTTTGAGTTATAAGATACATATTTTGTTTTTAATTTCATTATATTGACAAGAAATTGTTGAAATATTTAAAGATGATTATTGAGCATGAATTTCTAAGAATTTAAGCATGTATTATAATCCCTAAGTACAAATATTGAGTTTACAACAAGTTTTTCTCTTAAGCTCAATTGATAAGATTATTCTATGATTCAACGCAAAGATTGATATTTTGATCTTAAGATAAGATATGGAATCCATATTTGTTCATCTTAATTATGATTTAAAGTAAAGAGAGGCATAACTTGTTTTCACTATACAAAACCCTTACTCTAATTTAAAGTGGATTTCCTTATGGATGAGCATATAAGTATTCTAGGAGTAGTGTTTAGAATCGAGAATGGAATGCAGATGACGTATCCTTGATTCCTAGAAACTATGATCCCATGTAGGTTAAGCTTTTCCCCAATATGGATGAAGTTCACTGATCACTAAGATTAAGGTTCTATTTCCATGGCAAGGATAGGGCAACATACCCCAACATGGGTAAGAAGTTGGACTCCATGATAGCTCACATAGTTTATGTCGGTTAGAAGACTCTCCTAAAAAGAAAGAATAGTAAGAAAATATTATAGAACTATGTGTTATAGCTTACAAAGTGTATCCTAATTCTCTATGTCTCATGTTTATGATTTTGCAACCTTTATTTTATTCCAGCTCAAGGAGAGTCATTTACACTTAGCATGCATCATTTGAAAGTCTATGTGTTTATTTAATTATTGTTTTACTTATGAATTTACCCCCACATACTTAGTACATTCTAGAAGTATTGACCCATACTTATGTTTATGTGCTATATTATTTCATAATGTAGGTATCAGTTGTAGCTGACACATTATAATCAGACAGTTTGCATCTTTCCTTCAGTAGGTGATCAGTTCTTCTGATTTGATAACTCGAGTCATCTATAGTTCCAGTATCATTCCTTATTTGATCATATTGATTAGAGATAGTTAGGGGTCATGTTGCGGCTACCTATAGTCAGTTTAATAGAGGCTTCATAGCTAGTTATTCAGAGTTGATGTATTTACTTCCAGTTTTGTTTTGTATAACCAAAGTGTAAATGTTTTAAACATTTTTGTATTTAATATATTCAACAAATACATTTTTTCCGCTTATTTCTTTCTGATTTAGGTAACATATTCAGTTGCTCAAGAGTTATGCAAGTATCATGGGTTAGCTTAGGATCACTTGTAGCTCTAAGCACTATATGGAATCCAGGGGGTAGTTTTGGGGCGTTACAAACTTTGTATTAGAGAATAGATTTCAAGTGTCCCAGAGTGTCTATGAAGCTGTTTCTAGTAGAGTCTTATAAAATGGTATAGAGATATCTGCACTTTTATTTGAGAGTCTACGAGGCATTTAAGAATATATCCCTTCTTTCATATCTTAGATTGTGTTGTAGAGATGTTCTCTAAGAATCTTATATAGATTCTCATCTTGATATATTCTTTCCAACTCTACCTTATTTTTTAGGCAACGGAAATAGTTAAGTTTAAAATTCTACCAATAGAGTTTTCTTAGATAGTCCCCACAGATAACTTTGGGATTGTATGTTGGCTCAAAAAGTATCCCAAAAGTACCTTTTTGTTCCAAAATATGATATATTTCATTCATGATTCATGCAAATCATGCACTAAGCCAAATTCATATGTGCCCTCAGATCCTTTCTCAAAAACTTATGACAATACATGATGTAGAGTTAGAAGCACGAATTCAGAAGTATAGAAACAGTAATATAGGGATAGGGTTTATCTAGAATTAGTAAATTATGTATCCATGGGGTTAGTTGTATAAAGGGTGAACCAATAGGGTTGGAATAGTTTATGCAATAATTTAAGTTTATTGATTCAGAAGTAGGTATGATAATGTATGATAGAACAAGAAACCATGTCAGGCTCTTAGATTTTAGAAGTGATGCCAGTGATTATAGAACATCAGTCGAGGAGGAAGATGCCCGAACTATTATTATCCCAGTACAAAGTTTTGTACATCATTCACCGGGACATCTACTTATGCCTTATATGTCATCTCCATGATCGTAGCTCATGTTTGTGCATTTTCCATAAAATCATGTATGCTCCTAGTTCCTAGTATGAGGAGTTCTAGTTAACTCAGAAATACAAATAATATTCCAAGAATTTATGAACTCAAAACTCAGGTCATGCAACTCATGACTTATGTACACATGCATTACAATATGTTCAGTTCTAGAAACTCATTCTTCACTTTTAATGATTAGAAAAATTCAAATTATGTTGTGTATGTCCTCAGTTTAGATCTCTTTATTGAATCTATGCCGTGGATACTCTATTCCTCGGGACTCAATTAAGTGTCAAACTCATGTATAGTATTCTTTCATCCGTTAGGTCCTCATCATGTTCTAACCTTTTAGTGACGTCTCCTTGAGTAAAGATAGTGGTGATGTACAATTTTTTAGATAGTAGAGAGTAAATGATTCTAGTTGAGGGAAGATTATTGTATGCTTGTTTTATCAAAGTCTATAAGTGTGAAGAAATAGTGAGCCAAAAATTTTGGTATATGTCATGGTTAGTGGAAATTGCGGTGTCCTTTCTATGGGATAGTACATGAATGTTGTTATTGATAGAGGTATTATAAATTATGGGGAAAATACTTAGGTGGGTTGTTTGCCTAGAATTTAATATGTGGTTATAATGAGAGGCTTGAATTTCATGTTAGTATATAAGTGGAGGGGTGTATTGTGTGTTGTTGAATTCCTTGTCAGAGGGTGAATTCAATTATTGAAGTAGTAAGAAAAAAATACTCTTGAGATGAGAGATGTGAAACAAGCATGGGGTATTGAATTCATGGTTCAGACTAGTGTTATGATTTTATGTGTAGTACCTTGTGATTTTGAGTTAGGCTTGAACATGGTGAGGGTATGCAGAACAACTTAGACTTTGGTGGGAATAATTATATGTATCCATATGAGAATTATAAGTTTCATCATATGAGCCTAGTATTTGAGAGAAAAATAATAGTTAAAGGAGTATTTAAGAAGTGTTACTAAGCTTGAAAGTTCGTAGTTTCATTGCCTAATGCCTAGTAATTCTATCATAGCTTATGTTTTATAGGCCTATGTTCCACAATACAGAAGTTGTAGCCATATTGAGATTCTTTGTTTAGATATCTCACTCAGATCATACCCAAGAATTCTTTTCTCCCTAATGTTATTAGAACTTCTTAAAAAAAAAGTGTTGAAAAAATACTCTAGTCGAGTATAAACTTTCTGAATAAGTTAGTCCGTATAGCTAGTAATTCAGTTTAGTAGTCAGATAGATAATCTCCTATAGATTTCCATCTTCCTATCTCATCTTACTATCCAAAGTTTCATAAGTATGGCTATTCCATGAGGTAATTCATTTATATCTATGCAAATTGTGAATCAGTTCAGTCCATGCATCATGTCTACAATTTACATATTTAGTTGTGATTCAGTTCATAAGTGTTTAGTGAATGATCTCAGTTTTCCATGTATTCCAGTTTAGACATTGTAATACCCTTTATACAACATTAGTCCCGTTATCTAATGATTTGTGCTTACACAATGTACTTGGTGATGCCATGAATCCTTTTTCTTTTGATTTTTATACATGTTTTGTTGAGTGACAATTCCTAATAAGAAGTTACCTACCCTATTAAATCCTTAGTAACTCTTGGGATTTTCTTGCATCAATTATCAGTTTATTGTTGCTCATGTATGATCGTATTATAAACATTTCAAGTGAGTTCTAAATTCTCAACATAAATTAGCTCTTAATAGTTAATAATGTCAAGTCAGCTGAGGAATCAGTTTCATGATAAGAGTTTTAATGATTCAGATCAGCTACATCCTTTATTAGCAGACATGTCATATGTTCCTTATTTCATACTTCTAATGTTTCAATAAGTTCCTGCCCATCATTTGAGAATGAATTATTTCAAGAGGGAGATAATGTAACACTATATATTTTTGAGCTAGAAATTGAACCATTATTCTTATGTGCGTAAACTCTAATCCCATGATTTATATTTGAATACATGTGTCATTATTATTAGCCTAGTGTGAAGAGTGGTTATAAGGTGGAAAAATGTTTGGACTAATCACTTAGAACAAATTTGAGCTAAAATCCTTTGATTCGGCCAAATATTGGTATTCTATTCTACATGGGTCATCTTTGAACCTGTATAACAATTTACATGTGTATAATTTTTTATTTCAATACCAACAAAATTAGTTATAACTGAATTAGATTTCTGACGAAACCAATTTCGGCTTAATCTGATATCTAAGCGAAAGTTATGACCATTTTAGTGAGAAACAGTAAATGTAATACCCCATGCTTTTATCGCTTTAATAATGCATTCAAAATGACATTTACGACTCCCTTTACAATAGTAGACCTTGTTTATATCTTATTGGTTGTGTTGGGGGTGTTTTTGGCTATTGGAATTAGGTGTGCGTCACTAAATAGACCCTATGCTAAGGTTGTGTATCGCTGGACAAATGCCAATAGCCACTGGATAGGGTGTCGTTTTGGTGTGCGCCACAAACCCTCTGGTGTGCTTTTAGCGTGTGCCTCCCACCTCAGGTATGCTTTGGTTGTGCGCCGGCCTTTAAAAGAAAAGTGCCAAAGTTGCTCTATTTTGACTTACTTTTAAGGCATCGAAGTCTTTTAACACCCATAAACCATTTCTAATCATTCTTAAATAAATTAAGGGGTCTTAAAATATGTTATTTCCACTCTCTTAACCCTAAACATCCAATATAATATTTATTTAATACGCTTCCCCTCTTCCCAAGAAAAAAATTCAAGTTTCTTCCCTCAAGAACTCAAGAAGTTAAGTTTCAATTTCAAGCTTTCTTCAAGAATTCATCCAATCGAGGTATGTGAGGTTTGTAAAAAAGGTCATTCTTTCATCCTTGTGCCCAAAGGGTATTGTTTTAAGATCTAATTCATTTACTTTGATTTAAGGTACATACCCAAATTGCTATATTCTTCAAGTATGATTGTACAACGAGATTGAAAACTTTAAGTGCATCAAGAAATGCATATATTCATGTTTTGACTTATAGGATTCGTATTGTGATTTTAATTTTGTTATGTTGACTGGATATTGTTGAAGGATTAAAATATGTTTATTGAGCATTAAGTTTTGTCATGAATTTTTAAGAATTTAAGCATGTATTATAATCCCTAAGCACAAGTATTGAGTTTAGAAAAAGATTATGCTATTAAGCTCCATTGATAAGTTTATTCTATGATTCGAAGAAAATATTGATCTTTTGATCTCAAGATAAGATATGGAATCCACATTTGTTTATCTTGGTTATGATTTAAAGTAAAGAGAGGCATAACTAATTTTCACTCAATAAAACCCTTATGCTAATTTAAGGTGGATTTCCTAATGTATGAGCATATAAGTATTATAAGAGTAGTATTTATAACCGAGAACGGAATACGGATGAGTGTATCCTAAATTTCTAGAAACTACAAGCCAATGTAGGTTAAGATTTTCCTAATATGGATGAAGTTTGGTGATCACTAAAATTAAGGTTCTATTGCGATGGAAAGGATAGGATAGCTTTCCCCAAAGTGTGTAAGATGTTGGACTCCATGATAGCTCACATAGTTTATGTCCGTTAGAAGACTCTCCCAAAATTAAAGAATATCAAGTAAATCTCTTAGAACTAAGTGTTATGGCTCATAAATTTATCCTTATGCTTCATTACTCATGTTTATGATTTTGCAGTCTTTGTTTTATTCAATCTCAAGGTTAGCTATTTATGCTTAGCATGCATCGTTTGAAAGTCTATGTGTATATTTAGTTAGTTTTTTACTTATGTATTCACCCCCACATACTCTGTACATTCCAAAACTACTGACCCACATATATGTCTATGTGCTACAATGTCTCATAATGTAAGTACTAGTTGTAGCCCACACATCATAGTAATACAGTTAGTAGCTTCCAATCAGCAGGTGATAAGTTCTTTTGATTCGAGGACTCGACTCAACTATAGTTCTAGTATCATTATTTATTTAGTCATATTGATTGTGGATGGCTGGGGTCATGTCCCGGCTACCTATAGTCAGTATTTGTAGAGTCTTCATAAATTGTCATTTAGAGTTGATGTATTTTCTTCAAGTTTTGTTTTGTATAACCAAAGTGTAAATATTATATATATTTTGCAGAGACATGTCTTTCGCTTATTTGTTTTAGATTTATGTAACATATTCAGTAGCTTATGAGTTATGCCAGTATCATGGGTTAGCTTAGGATTACTTATGGTTCTAAGCACCGTGTGCTGTCTAGGGGGTAGTTTCAAAGTGTTATAGAATTATAAACCTATTATCGAGATTCAACAATGATTGAATCAACTTTTACAAGAGGTGGTAAAGAAATAGATCATAAAGTGGCTTGATGCAGGAGTGGTGTACATTCAAATAGCAAATGAGTAAGACATGTCTAGTGTGTACCAAAAAATAGAGGCATGACCATGATTCTAAATGAGAAAAGTGAATTCATTTCTCTTAGGACAATCAAGGATGGGGAGTGTGTATGAGTTACTAGAGGTTGAATTCATGGACACTCCAAGACCACTTTTCGATGCCTTTTATTGATCAAATGTTGGATAGGCTAGCTGGACGAGGTTGGTACTACTTCTTGGATAGTTACTTCTAATACAACCAAATATCTATTGCACCAGAACACTAGGAAAAAACATCATTTACATGTCCTTATGGTATTTTGAATTCAAGTAAATACATTTTTTATTATGTAATGCTCCAGCTACTTTTCAATGGTTTATGATTTTAATTTTCTTTTATATGATAGAGGACACACTTGATGTTTTTAAGGATGACTCTCGGTAGTGGGAGATTTATTTGAAAATTATTTGATGAACTTCAGCAATAGAATATAGTATTGTTATGAGATAAATCTTGTGCTTAACTAGGAGAAGTGTCACTTTATGGTGAATAAAGAAATTGTATTTGGGCAACAAGATCTCAACAAAGGTGATTGAAATGGACAAGCCAAAATTAAGGTAATTGAAGAGCTACTTCTACCAATCTCGGTAAAGGTCATGCCAAGATTTTTAGGCCATGTGGGATTCTATAGGAGGCTCATCAAAGACTTCACTAAAATTGGCAATCCCTTGTGAAAATTAGAGGAAAAATAGGTAGAACTTGAGTGGAATAAGGAACGTTTCAATGCTTTATAGTGCCTTAAGGAGAAATAGTCGCAACACCCATTATGATTGCACCATATTGATCAAAAGTATTTGAATTGATCTGTTATGCAAGCAAAGTGGAACTTGGGGCTGTTCTTGTGCAAAAGAAAGAGTAGTTTTTTCACTTGATAGACTATACAAGTAAGGCATTAAATGGACCTCAAAGGAAGTATACCATAATGGAGCAAGAGCTCCCTACTGTTGTATATTCCTTTTAGAAATTTAGGGCATATTTGGTGGGAACTAAGGTTGTTTTCCACATGGATCACTCAGAACTGCGATACATAATGGCAAAAAAAATATGCCAAACATCAGTGAATCAGGCGGGTACTATTGCTATAAGAATTTGATTTTGAAGTCAAGGACAAAAAAAGTTATGAAAATAAGCAGCTGACCACCTATCTAGATTGGAGAACGAAGGAAGAAGGATGCTTCAGTTTGAGATTGATCATTCATTCCCAAAGGAACAAGTACTTGCATTTACTCTTGACCTTGTTCCTTGGTATACAGAATTCGCCAATTATCTGGTGAGTGAAATTATTCTAGAAGATTTCAATTTTTGCTAATGAAAATGGTTTCTCTATGATATGAATAGGTAGTTGTGGGATAAGCCTTATATTTTGACTCCGTATAGATAATATTATTCGATGATGCTACCATAGGTAGAAATGGTGATATCTCAAAAGCTTGTCATTTTTTCTCTGCGAGAGGACATCATGTGAGTAATCATATAGCTAGAAAGATTTTGCAATGTGGGTACTACTATCCCATCATGAAAAAAGATGAATATGAATTTTTTAAAACTTATAATTAATTCCAGTGACAAGGATCGATGTCTAGACATCAAGTGATGCCTATGACCACTATGTTGGAGGTTGAACTATTTGATATGTGGGGCTTTGATTTATGGGCCCCTTTTGTTCTTATGGACATAAGAATATCTTTGTTGTTGTGAACTATTTATCCAAATGGGTCAAAGAAGTAGCACTGGTAGACAATAAAGAAAAGAGTATGGTGTTGTTCTTGAAGAAGACTATATTCTCTAAATTCGGTACTCCACGCATAATTACAAATGATAGGGGTTCACATTTTTGTAATAATGTGTTTTGGGTTGCCCTAGATAAATATTATGTGAAGCAACACAACGTGGCTACTCCTTACCACCCCAAAATAAGTGGGCAAGTGAAAGTGTCAAATAGGAAATTAAGATTATTTTAGCAAAGTGTATGAATGTAATCCAAAGTAATTGGTCACGAAATCCTTATGACACCCTTTAGGCATACTGTACCACCTTTAAAATGCCAATAGGTATGTCACCATTCCAATTAGTGTTCATCAAGGCCTGGCATCTACTGGTAGTGCTTGAGCATAAAACGTTGGGGCAACTCAAAAGGTTGAACATAAGATTGAAAGATGTAGGTGATTTAAGATTAGACTAACTGAATGAGACAAATGAATTTTATCTCCATGCATATAAAAGGTCTAACCTTTATAAGGAGAGTATAAAGTTGTACCATGTCTATAAGATCAAAAAGAGAGAGTTTCAAGTGGGGGATTTGGTACTATTATTTTACTCAAGGTTTAAATTATTCCCAGGGAAACTGAAGTTAAAATGGTCTGATCCTTTGAAGCTGACTTAAGTCTTTGCATCCAGTGTGGTAGAGCTAGAAAAATAGTTTGGGAAGTTGTTCAAAGTGAATAGAGTATCAAGCATTATGTTGGCCAATAAGAAGAGGTGAATTTCGTAACATTGTTGTATCTTCATAAAGACTGCATAATCAAGATATCTAAGTCATACCACAATATTAAATTAGGCGCTAGTCGAAGAAAACCAAAATGTGTTGCAAAATTATGTTGTTTTGATATTTGGCTATCAAGTATGCGTAATTTGTATGATCAGTGTGCAGGACTGAGGATAAAAAAAGAAATATGTTGATCAACCATGGAAATTAGACTAACAGACCATTGCAAGGCTGACGGGTCATCAATCCAAAATATTGGAGAAAGGCGAAAGTCCCTACATTTTGGATAAGGGGTAAAAACAACTATAATGGTCCATCGAGTGTTTGATGGACCGTCAACCAATCCTCCCAAAATAATTCTAGTTAGAGGAGTGACAATGGACATTTTAGACCATACTATCAATTAGATTCATTTTGGTCAATTGTATACTACTTCTACCATCACTTTGAAGCTTGATCATAGGATGGCTACTGCATCCACCCAAAGGCCATGATTAAAACGAGTTTTGACATTAAAGGGTATGCTATCTTAGTTGAAAAATAAAGAGAGGATGGAAAAATCCTCATTGAGTTTCAAGATATTGTTCTTGTGTGTCATGATTAGACTTAGATTGATGCCGACTAGTGGTGATGTCAATCTTTACCGATAGAGAGCACTCATGTTGATGAGTTTATTAGTGTGATTGAAGATATACTCTTGAACAGGTCATAGTTGACGGACTATTTATTTAGGAACATAAGACTGCAAGTGCATTGCCTTTTCCATGCCTAATTATAAAGTTGTGTAAGCTAGAAAAGGTTTTAGTTATCAGTGTGGTGGACAACAATGTTGAAGCATCAAAAAGAAAATATATTAAGAGGACAACAAATGAGATGAAATTTGAGATTAGAGTTTATAAGTTGCAATAGTTTGACCCTCAGTCTCACTCTACTCAAGAGGTATTAGATATTTCTTTATACATGACATCACTCTTTGTCACTGTTGTTCCACAGTGTACTTCTACAACATCCAAATCTATTCTTATACCTCTCATTGCGGAGATGACCACTACAATGTCTATTCCACTAGTCTATTTAGAGTATAAATTTACACTAGAAAATTTTGTAGAAGTAGTGAAAGCTCAGAAAAGTTCAAAAGGCATATCATGTATAGGACAAGGAGTTCAAGATATTTATGCATCAAATTATGGCAGAAGTTTTGAAGCTGTATGAAAATTTGCATGCTAGAATAGATGATATGGAAAAAAGAGTGAACAACAGGCTACAAGAACTCTAAATTACATACCTAGCTAAGTGCACAACTAAATTAAAGCAAGCTAGGCATAATAGATTTAAAAAGGCAACCTATCCCAAGTGCATTTGATCCGAGGATTGTGGAAATAAGAAAATGATGATATAATGGATTTGATGGGGCAGTTATTGAAGGAAAAATACAAGGCAACGAATTAGAGCCATGACAAGAGATTTTCAAGAACTAAAAGCACAAAAATGATACCAATGAGGTAAGAGGTGTGAGAAAGGCATTAAAGCAATCAAAAATAGATGAGGATGCAGGGAAGAAAAGATTGGAAGATGAGGAAGCTGGTATGTCCACCAGTTCAACATATGTAGATAGGCCCAGACCACTAGTGTTTCTGATACCTATCTCGGTTCATGAGGATATTGCTGACTTGAGTACCCCGACCACCACTAGGTGAATATTGTAAATATTGAGCCTACTCAAATAACCCTAGATTTTCTAGACCCCAAGACTAAGGGATTTCCAAGTATTCTATCCCTTGTACTTTTATTATTACTTCATTAAGGACTATGGATTTTTCTTTTGTTAGGTGGGGTACTTGCACTTCTGATTGGGAGTCTATCTCCATGTGGATTTTTCTTTCTTATTCTTTCCCCTCACGTGCTATATAGGAGTTGTAATACCCTAGACTAATCCTATCCTTTTTTAGATCTTAGTTTCATAGTTAAGGGGTTTGAGTCTTGAAATTTTCACCAAGTGTTGAGGGACTTAGTCATATTTTGACTCCCTTTAACTTCGAGGATTCTTAAAGTGGCCTTCCCGACCCCGAGATATAAGTTTTTGAGTTGATTCATGTTCAGATGCCTTTTTTTCATTTAATCCACTTAGCCTTAAAGATCAGTCTAAATAATGTGTATAAATTCCTTTGATCCTTGGTTTAGCTGATAGGCTTTTTATTCAACAACTACTAGATTTCTCTTCTCCATTGTTAAACCACTGTTTTGGCCGTGGTCCCTCCTTTTACATCATCCACCTCAGCTTAATAAAATTACCTAAGTTATGGATGGCTATTGTAGAAAATTTTATTAAGTAAAAGAGGGTATGAAAAGAGTGAAAGTTGAATCAAAAACTTTAGAAGTGTACACAACTGATAAAAGAATTAAAAAAATAAAATAAATATTTTCCTAAAGGTATTGTAGCACACTCACCTAAAAGGAATGAGTAAGTAGATAATGAGAAGAATGGTTAAGTTGTAAAACAAGCTGAATAAGTAATAACAATGGCAAAAAGGCTGAGAAACTGTTCTAAAATTATACTTTACTTGTACACAAACCTTCATTACAAGCCAAATAAAGTCTTGTAGTGATCCTTGTAATCCAGTTGTAGAATTTGGTAAAATAGTAAGAGCAAGCCTACGGTTTTGTGTATGCAGTTTTTGAAGTTTGCGGTGAGAGTGAGGGATTTGAATTATAGTCGTTGAATTAACTCGATTTGTGTGATAAGGGCTTATTTATAGTGAGAAATATGAATGATACTTATTGTTGTTAACTTTTAGATTAGGTGTCTTAAGTGTGTGTTATGTAACTTGTTTAGAGTGTAATTCTATGTGTAGATACCTACTATTTTGTAGATAAATAACTTGTGTATGTATTGTCAATATAAGTTTGGGTCCATGCTATTTCGAATAACTTTTTATTCTTTCTGCATCTAGATATGGGCATTATATTATGTTAAGTTGCTTAAGGACAAACAATCGCCCTAAGTTGAAGTGTTGATGTACTGGCTCAGGACGGTAAATTTTATATCTTCAGTGATAGATAATTGCATGTTTTCCTACAATAGTTGGTATTCTTAATGTATTTTGTTCTTGTGCTCAAAAATCAAATTCAAGGCAAAAAAAAAAAAGGAAAACTTTAAGTTAATGATGTCTGCAATGTGGTGCCTGATGGACCATCGATCTTTCCATCAACAAAAAGCATAAAATTAGAGAAACAGTAAAAATGTATGATTGTCTAGCTAACGGCCCATAAAAGCTATTAGATGGAACATCACCCAAGCCATTACATTGAATAAGAAATAATGGAAAAGTAAATCCAAGTGACGCTTAGGTCGATTGATTATCAGGCATGTAATGGACCATCACTGAAGGCATCAAGATCATATCAGATGAAATCCAATCTGATGATGGTTGATGGTTTATCTAATAAGCCATCACTCACCAGATGTACAAATACTTGAGCCATCTACTATGATGCAACAACCCATATTTCTAATCATATTTTATTGAAGTCTATCAATACCTCATCTATAGTATCAAATAGGTATCTTCGGATTTGTTCTTGAGAAATGAGTTTTGGAGTTGGCAACACAACTTTCTTTATTTGAACTTAGATTCAAATTTTGATTTTCAACTTTTAAGTTCTAATTCTTATATTATGAAAACAATCTTTTCCTTCTATTTTCTTATCATGAGTGGCTAAAACTCCATATTTAGGGTTATGGGATCCTAGGTAGAAATTTACTTCTAGGGTTATAGGTTGTTTAATTTGTACTATTGGTTGTGATTATATTACTTTTCTCTTCAGTTTAATGGGTTCTATTGGTTGCAAACTTTAGAACAAGCCCTCGAACATAACTTTCTTGAGTAAAGAATTTAATGCTAGGAAATAGGATTAGTAATAAGAATTTAGAACTTTCAACCTCTAAATAAAGATCAATGCTTTAACCAAATTAGTCTCTTGGGGATTACTCTAAATTTATATTCCATCACTTTAAGTTTGAAAGAATTAAAGTAAAAACCATCTTTGAAGGTTGGGAAAGACTTAGAAGGAGAATTGATATCAATTTCCCCATAGTTTCACACATTGGTATAAATTCATATGAACCATAATTCAGAAATAATCCAACATAGAGGTAAACATAATCCTAGTGGGCTCTTTCTTGATTGTGATACATTACTGAACTTACTTTAATATTTTTACATTAATGAAGTTAATTATTCATTTAATAGTAAACCTCTTTATTTCTTAAAAACTGATGATCAATCAATTGTACTACATACAACTTGATTAACACCCTATTCCCTGTAGGATTCGACCCCAAGCTTTGTTGGGTTATATATTTGATAACTACTGCTTAGACGTCTTTAAAAGAGTTATAGTTTGGGCATATCAGGTACAATTATAGTTTGTGATTGAATGGCTTTTATTTTATTTGATCTGGGTCTACCTTTTCATATGTATCTATAAATTTTTCTATGGATTTGAACTTGGTCTGTAATATATTTAATTATCATATATATGTGTCTCTTCCGATTGAAGTGTATATGGTGGTGACCATGTTCATCATTTTTGTCTGTGTTATCTATGGATTTATAGACTAGGGCAGTCTAGATCCCTTTGGATATATTGGACTTTGATATACTTTGGGTATTACTTAATTAGCTCCATGTCATGCTGTCTTGAAATGTAATGCTAGGACAATAACTTTGTCCATGCCTGGGATAGATAAACTAGAGTGGGAGGGTGCATATAAGCCCAAAACTATGAAAATCATATAGTTTATTCAGATAGATAGCTAGTGGGAAAGGCGTGTTCTACCTTCTTAGCTTATCTTTGTGATGTTAGTACAGGCCCTTCTTCTATTGAGTCAGTTTCGGGGGTTTTAGAATTTCAAAAGTACTTCCCATGGATTTTCCTAGTATTCCTCTAGATATGGATCTTTATTTTTGCATTTAATTGGAGCTGAGATTTCTCCAAATCTCTATTCCTCCTTATCGCATGACTCTGGCTGAGTTGAGGAAATTTAAAACTCAACTGCAAGAACTTCTACATAGGAGTGCTTCACCTTGAAGGTGTCCTAGTGGCATTTCTTAAGAAGAATATGGTGGCTTGAGGATATGCATTGATTATAGGCAACTGAAAAAAGTAACCATAAAAAATAAGTACCCGTTACCTCATATAAATGATCTATATGACTAGTTATAGGGTCCTTCATTATTCTCCATAATTTACTTAAGGTTGGGTTACCATCAGTTGAAATTCTGACTGAGGATATCCGTAATATAGCATTCAGGACTTGGTATGGGCATTATAAGTTCCAAATGATGTCTTTTGGGATAAACAATGCACTAAAAACCTTTATGACATTAATGAAAGGTATATTAAAGTCATTTTTGGGTTATTTTGTATAGTTTTCATTAATGACATTTTTGTTTACTCCAAGAGTGAGGAGGAACATGCATGTCATCTTCACATTGTCTTTAGAATTTTTAAGGAAATCAATTGTAAATTAAGTACTCAAAGTGTGAGTTTTCGTTATCTTTGATTTACTTCTTAGGGAATATGGCTTTAGAATAAGGGTGATTCTGGATCCCTAAAAGATAGTGGCAGTTAAGAATTGGGTTCGGCCTAGCTCGGTGACTGAGGTGAAGAGCTTTGTAGGTCTTTCCAGTTTTATGGAACTTTCATCATGAATTTTGCATACATATGTTGCTACTCACTATACAAGATTAACCTAAAACGAGGTTCCATTTTTATGGTCGAATAAGTGTAAGGAGAGCTTCCAAAAGCTCAATACACTTTTGACAGTAACTCATATTTTTCATTACCGTCTAAAGGTAAGGATTTTGTTATTTTCTATGATGCTACCTATTTAGGTTTGGATGTCGTGTCGATGTAGGATAGGAACATCATTTCTTATTCTTAAAGGTAGTTAAGGCCTCATGAAAGTAACTACCCGACTCATGATATGAAGTTTGTAGTAACAGTTTTTTCACTCAAAATTTAGAGACACTTTATTTTTGGTATTAAGTGTGATGTATTAACGAATAATCAAAGTCTATATCATGTATAAGTAAAGAGGAATTTCAATATAATACATAGGAGATGGATGGAGTTTTTAAAATGACTAAGATGTGACCATCCAGTATCGTTCGAGTAAGGCCAATATGGTGGCAATTTTATTGAATCAAAAAGTGATAAGTGTACGTAGTTTGGCTTGGTTGAGGGTGTTAAAAGAACCCTAGCTAGGGAGTTCCAAACCCTAGAATATTAAGGTATGAAATTTGGTGTCTCAAAAAAGGGTGGAGTGCTGGATAGTGTGAAGGTAAAATCAACGTTCCTAAATGAAATTAAAACCAAACAGTGTGAGGATGAGAAGTTGAACAAACTCTAAAACAAGGAGGTCTGTGGAAATATTTCAGATGCCATACTTAATGCATGTGGAGTATTGTGGTATAGAGGGTGGTTATGTAATACCCCGTACTTCTACCTGGCTTAAAATCATCCCAAAGAAGTTAAAGATTTGCTTTAAAAGATGAATCCACATATATACGTGTGATATTTTCAAGATTTTCACTTTTTCATCTGAGAAATTCAATAAGCTTTCTATCGATACCAAATTTTCCCAAATCCAACACCCAAGCAAAGAGTTAGTCTTTTTAGTGAGAAAGTGTATCATTTGAGCCATCAATGCATCACGGAGCCAAGTTAAATGGCAGCTGTCAAATTCTAGTGTTGCTCCGTGATAGTGATGCATCGTGCCAAACTTCTAGGTCGCAAACAAAGTGGCAACGCGATAGCTCTGCATCTCTCTAACACTCCACCATGCTATTTCCCATTGTCACTTTCCTGAGACACGTCGTGATAGCACTGCGTCGCGCCATGGTTCCCAATCGAAAAATTTTCACAGAATTTAAATACGCGTCCTAGGATTAAAAGGGTCAATTTTACATCCCTATATAAACCCAATAACACATGATTCAGACATATTTCACCCAAAATATATTGTTTGTCTAAAGTTTCACTCAAGAAGAAGCTAGGGTTTTCAATTGGGAATTCAAATCCAAGACTCAAATTTAAGAATCTCTCCGTCAATCTTCATAGAATAAAGAACTAAGGTATGCACAGTGTTGATTCATGGACTCCTTTCGTCCATGAAGCACAAGAACCCTATTTTAAACTATATGTCATGATGTTCTTGTTTTGAATTGATTATGTTTATGTTGTTATTATTGTATGATTTTCAAAATTGCATCTTTATCATGTTTTTATGAAACCATGTTAGTATAGGGTTGAAATTTATGCAATTGAGTTAGATTGTGGAACCATGTTGCATTAAATTGATAATCATACCTATGCCCTGAGTGTGTATGCAAGGTGTTTGATAATATGCTCCAATGAATGAATGATGATCAAGTACTTAGTTTCCATGTGTCAAGATCATGTCATGCCTCTTAACTTATGCTATACCTATTTGATTAAGATGATTTCATGATAAACCTATCCATTGTGATTGCTTGATGGGATGTTTATAAGATTAGAAGCATGAAATTATGCCATGTTTATATGCATTACTATCCATGTACAACATTATGATGATCGTGTGCTTCATGAAATTCCCAACTATGAAATTATGAATTATTCATATTGGTCATGTGATCAAAAGTGTCAAGCCTTGTCAGTATCATTCTATCGAGTCCTAGGGGTACTTGTACCCGATAATTTAGTTGTGTTCCTAGAGCCATGTCATGTTTTCATGACACTCTCAGTTAAGTCATGATCAGTAGAATTTGGTCATTCATGTGAATCAGGAAAACTCTGTAAACTCAGTATCAGTCCAGTCCCATTCAGTAATATCTAAAATCTCAGTGATCTCAGTCAGTCATCATGTCTCAATAGCATTTCTTTAGTCAACGAAAATCAGTAAACTCAGTTTAGCTCTACTAGAAAATACCATTAGTATCAGTTCAATTCAATTAATCAATTCAGTATCTATTCAATTGAGAGTAGGATTCAGCATCGAGTGAACCCAAGGATTGGGACTCACCCGTTATTCAGTGAAGGGTGTGATCCTTAAATTCATTCCTTGTGTTATATAACTATGTAGCTAACATAGGTTGAGATGTACCCCAATGCGTAGGGCTACTAATACATCTCATTTAGGGTTATTCCTATAGGAGGGTTGACGGAAGAGCTTCCTATCAGAGAGGGTTACCTCACAACTTTTCTTTACTCGTGGCACAGTATTGAAACCCTTCCAGTCAGGGTTACAGGTTGGACCCCACCATCTTAATTTTAGGGCATGTCAGTTAGATATTACCTCCCACCATCTCAGTTTTAGTCTCAATCTCAGTCTCAGTAATAGAACTCAGATAAGTCTACAAATTTCTGGACTGTAACTCAGATAAGTCTACAAATTTCTGGACTGTCACATGTAGTCACTCAGTATAGTACAGAACTTAGCTAGTTCAATCAAAACTTATACTATCATATACAGTCACTCAGTATAAGTATACTAGTTATACAAAACTCATGTTATTAGTATTCAGCTTTAGGACTGTCAGATACAGTCAACCAGAGCAGTTCTTCATAATCATAACTGTCAAAAAATAGTTATTCATGTATCCGTAATGTAGTATCAGTCCCTAAGTATTCAGTATCCCAGCATCAGCAAACTCAGATGTCTGTAAATTCATATTATCAGTAAACATAGTAGTCAGAACTTAGTATTCAGTCCTATCATGATCTCAGTTACAATTACATATTGATGCATGTATTCTCATATTCATATCATTCAGTCAGGTAGTGTTGTCCATGCATATGAACCCTTTTCCATTCAGCCATCCTCACTTGCATACCAGTACATTCAAAGTACTGACGTATTTGCACTATGGTGTCTTATACCATAGGTTCAGAGATACGAGCTCCAGAGCATCAGTAGATTCTAGATATCAGCATTCAGTCAGCGGTGAGTCCTCATCCTTCGAGGACAATATGATTTTTTATTTCATTATTTCAGTACTTAGTTATTTTAGTAGTCGTAGTTGGGGACATGTCCCATCAACTCCATAGTTTTCAAACATTTTAGAGGCTTTCAGACTATAGTATGTGCAGACAGTATTTCAGTTATTTTGGGTATTCGATACTCCACACTTATATTGTGTTTTATCAGCTATTTAGTTTGAACCTTACGGCCTTACATCTTCTATTCTATATTTTTTTACAGTGTATATATACACAGTATATTTTATAGTGTACAGGTACATATATAAGTCATAGGTTATCTTGTGGTCCTTCTAGGTCATGAGGATCATGTAGCATTTTGGGTACCAAATTTGGGGCGTTACAGGTTATGTGTTTCAAAAGTTAATGATTTATTTAGAATATGCCTGCTAAATTTCATGCTTTATGATATTCTATTCATCTATGTGTAACCAAGATGTACTGTGACTTGAGAAAGATTTATTAGCAGTCTAGGGTGAAAAAGGACATAGTAGAGTATGTATCCAAATGTCATAATTGGTAGCAGGTAAGTATAAAAACCAAAGGCCCTGCAGGTATGCTTTAAAGAATGCCTATACCTAGATAGAAGTGGAAGAATATTGCTATGGCTTTTGTTGTGGGTCTTCCTAAGACCTTGGGGAATCATAATTCGATTTGGGTCATAGTAGACAGGCCTAAGAGATCGGCTTATTTTATTATAGTTGGAGTGGACTACAACTATAAATAATTAGCCAAGATATATGCTTACGAGATAGTGATGTTTCATGGGGTGTAACATTTTATCATTTCAGATAGAGATACGATCTACACTTTTAAATTTTGAGATAGGTTGCATGAAGAGTTGGGTACCAAGATTACTTTTAGCATAAGTTTCTATCCTTAGACTGATAGACAATCGAAGAGGATGATTTAGGTTCTTGAGGATATGTTGAGGGCCAGTATGATTTAATTTTGTGGGTACTGGGATTACTTTCTACAATTATATGAATTCTCATACAACAACAACCATCACACCAACATTGATATGACACGATTTAAGTTACTCTACGTTCGGAGGTGTAGGTCACTTATAAGGTGGTTTGAGACTGGTAATGTGAAAGCTTTGAGCAGTGATTTGTTAAAAGAGGTTCCAAAAAAGTTAAGGTTTATTCTAACCAAGTTGTTGGATAGTCAGTGTAGGTAGATAGAATATACAAATTGTAAGGTGAGGGACATGTGTTTCTTTGTTGGAAAGAATAGTTTGCTAAAGGCATATCCTATGAATTATTTCATGACGTTTGACAAAAAGGGCAAGCTTAGCCCTTCGTATTTTAATGCATTCAAAGTTATTGAGTAAGTGGGTTCGGTAGCATACAAGCTAGAATTGCAGCCAAGTTTGTCGATGGTCTATTTTGTGTTCCATGTATCTATGCTCAAAAGGTTCCATGAGTATAAAGAATATATAATTAAGTGGGATTTTGTATTTCTAGATAGAACTTATCCTATAAAGAGGAACAAATTTTGATTTTAAGCCAGGATGTTCAAAAGTGAGGACAAAGGAAATATATTTGGTAAAGGTTCTATAGAAACATTATCCAGCAGAGGAATCCACTTGGGAAATCATTAGGGATATGTTATAAAAGTACTCTCACTTGTTTGAGGAGACAAGTACTCTTTCTTTTCTTAATTTGGTCCATTTTCTTTTTTTAATTATTCAGAGAAGAATAATGGGTAAAGAGTTGGTATACGTCTATTCTCTTTAGACAAATGATTGAATGTTTTGTATCTATTGTAGTGATCCCTTTTCATCGTTATGGTTATGTCTATCAAACTAATATTTGGGTTAAGATCTTACTTGAATTAAGTGTTAGAAATTTTAGGCTAGGGTAGGCTTGAATAAAATTTGAGTGAGGTAAGGTCTAGGGAAATTCAAGAATGTATTGGGAGGAATTGATTATTTATTGCATGATATTATGTTAGATAAGGTGATAAGGTACCCATAGGACTTTTAAAACTGAATTCAGTCAACTAGAATGATCAGTATCCATCTCGACATAAAGGGGTTAGTGTGAAATGTAGAGATTTGAGGGTATGTTGTGAAAAAGGAAAAATTAGGAGGATACTCGGGTTTTGCCATGCCACAGTCACTACAGAGACATGCTCTATAGTGAAAAAAGTTCCACTATAGAAAAAGTCAAACATTATCAATCCCTCTACAATGGCAGATCCTGCTATAGGTATGCCGCTATAGCTGGTAAATTGCTATTTTATTAGAAAATACCTCATTATTCAAAAATAAATTTTGTGGAAGGGAAAGGGTAAATAGACAATTTCATTCAGTCTTTCATCAATTTTCATCATAAATGTAAATACATTTTCCCCTTAACTAGTATTTTTATTATTAAACATAGAATCATGTGTTTACAAATTTTTGAGAGGGATAAGCCTTGCCATGGTTAATTTTATGGTGCAAGGGGGTAAAAATTAGGTGTCAATGGATTTAGTTATTGATCACTAATTTAATCTTGCATGTCATAAATTCACTAAAGTAATCATGGAATTGGTAGGTTTTAGGTAAGATAATGGTAAAAAAATCCTAGAATGGGTGGAATGATTATAAATTTGGCCTTAGGGGTTGGGATTCGATTATAATCCTTAAAGTTATAGGTAATTGAGTTTATTTTGTATTGCATTCAAGTTTTCTAGACCAAAATCAAGTAGAAATTGCACAAAATGGAAAGACTCAGGCTCTACTAAACTCATGTTGGCACAAATATGTCAATGAACCTAGAGCTCATATATTAACTTTGTCATGACTCAAACCAGTCATGAGTAGCACCAACACTATCCCTCTAATGGGAAGACCATATAACCCGATTGTCCAACTCCAATTGAATAATTCTAATAAATAATAAGTGAGAGAACTACTAAATGCTTAAATTGTCCCTAGAAACCGAAAGTCATTGTACCAAAACATCTAAATATTTAAAAACAATAAGTATAACTCTAGAAATCAAAATAATTAAAATTTCTATGTATGAAACAAATAGACCAGAACAATAATTGTAATGACTCATGGTTGTCCAGAGGATGAATGTCACTATTGAGTCATAACGATCACTTGCTACAGTTGAGGTTTCATTGACATTGTCAGGATATCCTATGCACTCAACAAAAACAAAAGTACATGTAGTATCCGTACAAAGCTACTAAGTAATAGTAGGGTCATCAACCAACTCAAAATAATAAATATGAATATTGAACCAACACCTTGTATACAAGTACAACTATGTAAGCCTTAACATTTATGCCTCCACTTAGTATTTTCACAATAATACAAAATAATTCAAACAAGTATAAAATAATAAAGAAAATTATCAAGTCTATATATTGACTAATAAAAATTAAATCCACCTTACAATAATTACCTTACTTAGGGGACTTCAACAAATATTTACAAAATTCAAGTATGCCAATATCCCAAACTACCCAGGGACCAAAATAACAACAAGATCACCAACCGATTTGGTTTTAGAACATAAAATATCTATGAAAATGTATCTGGTCGAGTCATAGAACCATCAAACTTATCAATATTATGTACACATATGCTATGAGTCTTATGTTTGTCTACTAGCTATGATCTGCAGCGGACTATCTTAGTCCATATACTAGAATAACCAAGATTTATAGTGTCTGCCACAATTATGCTAAAACAATGTTATACCACCCTTTCCAATATTTCTATCCTTATATTTACTGAGTTTCACTAATTTTATGTTGATGATCTTTATTGATTCATATCATAGTATCAAGTCATACCACAATAACTGTATTCACAGTATGAGATAACAAAACCACTCTAGCACTGTAAAACAAGTCTTATTACATAATCTCATTTTAAATGACTAAACATTTGTAATATTATACAAGAATTAAACCTTTATAGCATGCATCGTTGCACCTAAACAAAGAGGCAGTTACCATGAAAAGATAAACTAAATTGAGTTTCAACTATAATCAAACCATCACCTACCTCTATCCAGGTGTTGCACTTACTCTAATAAACTTGAGCTTTTTCCTTTCTTTAAATCCCAGCTGGTAATGGTTTACATACAACAATACAACCAACTTTAAAATAATGGCATAACAATAATCAGGATTATAACCTAACCAAAATCCCCAAGGCCAACATCATGATCATTTCCTCATTCTGGGATTAGTCTACCTTAATTTCACTTAATTCTACCAAATTCATGATTATAATGATGAATTCTAAGCATGTAAGAGTAAAAAAAGCATCCTTAACCAAAACACAAGAGCTTCACCTTATTTTCACTAGATTACACCAAAAAAATTAACCTACGTCAAGTCAAATCCTCCATACTTAAACCTAGTGATTCTAAGTATTAATCTTAAAGAAACTAGTTAAGCAGGGGGATTTACTTACGTCAACAAAAATTTTTAGTTGAAAATTGGTGCAATTCACCCTAAATCGCCTCTCCCAGCCTTGATTAACATTGGAATATCAATAATATTTTAAGTCTATTTTCTGCAATTAATAATGTTCATCCCACTATAGTGAAATGATTCTTGCTATAACGAGATCAACCCGCTATGGCGGGATTGTCCAAACTGACTCTCACTATGAAAGGACATAGCTGACTAGTAGTAACAACCTACCTCTTGTTATAGTGGCCTAGGCAGAGGAAAAAAGTTTGAAAATTCCAAAAATTTACCTATTTTACAACATACTCCAAGATATTGACATCTTGAACTAACCCCTTTATGTTAAATGCTATATTTAGTGTTCTACTAGCCCAAATTCACTGTTGAAAGTTTCTACAAACTCCTTTAACTTCTTAACTGTTCAAATATAGTCTCGAATTATATAATCAGAACTTATACATTACTAGATTATTCTAGACCACACTATATTTGGATTTCATCCAAGACTAGATTTGCTTGAAATTTCTACTACTTTATTTGGAATGAATCTTAACCCAAATTTTTAGCACGTTGGAGTATACCGTAACAATGAAATTAGTCATTATAGTCTTGTTGCTTTTCATTTCCTAGTCATGACCAATTTAAAGTATGAATTTTAATATTTGTGTACTTGATAAATATTTCTTAGCATTTCAAGAATTGTTTCAAAAATTTCTGAGAATAAATAAAAAGAAGTTCATTAAACTCGTCGAACAGATAAAAATGTCTATATATTCAAAAATTATTTGACATATAATTATACCTCGTGTAACCATGCTTTATAACGATAATTTTTTTAAATTTTTCTATGATATTTTTCTTAATATATAACAACCTTATCTCTTATCTATCATCATAGTGGAACACAAAATTACATCTCCATAATATTCTACTTCAAAATGTGTATTTGTTATATTATAATAACCAAGAAGTAATAGCTTAAATAGTACATTTTATTGGAAACATAACGTTTAATAATTTTTGTATGTTCCAACAAGGATCCTGGGACGTTAAAACTCTTGTAAACATGAAAAATAAGGATGAAGTTAGGGACTTTTGTATTCTTTTTGTCGCACATGCCACCTTATATTCCTTTATCAATTATGCTACTTTTTATTATCATTATTATTGTTGTAATTTTTGTCCAAAAACTCAAACAAGATATCTATATGATTAGATGATGTTACATGTGTAGTAGTAATTTGTTATAACATGTTAAAAAAATTGGAGAAATGAGATTGTTATACTGATTTAATTAGAGATATGCGTTGTCTCATATTCCATATCATAAGAGCTTTTTGTCCATCGACACCTTATAATAAGCTACCTTCCCATTTTGTTGTGAGGTTCCTCTTTAGGATAAATTAAGCACACCATTTCTCATAAAAATTTTGATGATCCATAAAGAGATTATTATGCTTTTATTCTCATTATATGTTTATTTTTTCTTATAATATTTAATTTAAATTTGGATAACAATTTCAAATTTCAAAAAGTAGTGGTATGTTAGATTGAATCCAATAGGAATGCTTGATCAAAACCAAAGAATTCCATCTATAAGATCCAAGCTAGTGGGGCCATTTGGGCCACTAGTTATATCCCGTAGCCTTTGGCCCTTGATCTTTAACCCCAGCATCCTCAATTGATTTTCAAATGCTACCAGTTCATGTAGAGCTGTGACATGCACATATACTTTGATTCAATAGTTGAGGTCATGATGACACTTATCTCAGCCAGCCTTGATAAGTAAGACAAGTTTCGAAATAAAAAATTCAAAAATAGTAATAAAACAAAACAAGACAAGACTTCTAGAATGAAGTCAAGTCATAAATATGGATAATGCAAAGCTAAAAAAAATAACCATCCCAAACCTGGTATCTTAAGTAAAAGAGAATCTAAAAACCATATTCAAATCTGAAATAATACATAAGTCTTTCTTCAAAATAGATAAAGATGACAAGTAGAAAAGCTGAGACTTGGAACCAATTCTGAAAACCAAGAGCATCCAGTATCTCAAAAACACTATTTGATCATGCACGAACTTAGCCTCCGCGCATCATAATCATACTTGCATCTGCACCGGAAGGGCACAATAGGAGTGAGTATGGTCCAATAATACCTAGTAGGTATCATCGACCAACTAAGTAAAGTAAAAAATACCACAAGTAAAGAAAGTACTATGAGCATGCAACCTATATGAGTCTTGGAACCATTTCTGAAAGCCTAGAGCGTACCAATAACTCAAAAACTCAAATTGATCAAGCATGAACTCAGCCCCAGCGAATCATACTCATACTTGGATCTGCACCAAAAGGGCATAATAGGAGCGAGTACGGTCCACTTATACTTAGTATGTATCATCAACCGACTAAGTAAAGTAGAAAATAATACAAGTAAAGAAAATACTATGAGCACGCAACCTGAGAGCAAAAACATTCTCAAATGGTAGCTCACAATCTCTCTGCTAACAGTTGTATTAAACAGACACACACACACACATATATATATATATCAAAAGGGATATGTATACACAAAAGTATATATAGAAGCTAATTACACATCAAATAACACATAATAACAACACATAATATGCAAATGCAATGCAATACAATGAATGATGAAGCAAATCGTTGAATGTGATCATATGAATTTCTATATACACCTATCAAGCCTTAATCTTTGAAAATAGGATCCATGGGGGTTAACAGTCCATATAATATCTCAAATTTCTATGAATCACAATCTCGTATCTCAATCTACCTAACCAAAATATCCTTTGATCTAGGAATTTTTAGAAGTGTCTCATTTTCTTTCAAGAATATCAATGTTCTTCAATGGTATCGAAATCTTATGAATGTGTATGTATGGAATGACGAATAAAGCTCATGATCAAATCAGTATGAATGATATCAAATTCATTCACAATGTATATAATTGGTTCTAGAAATCATCTCTATATTTTAATAATTCACGACAACAGTTTCAGTTGGGCACCATTGGAATAAAAATACATCTAAGACATTATTAAAATGATATCAAGCCATAACTTGGGTATTTCTATCATGCTAAAGGCAAATAATGTTCAACAAGGCCTATAATATCTATTCAAGCCACCACACAGGCATCATATTTAGAATAACGATAGTCAAATGCACAAATAAAGGTAGTGATGTTGAGTAAAGCACCCACGCGGGAAATACACAATATATAATATCACATGTCAATGATGACAATATATACATATATATATATATAAAAGCAATTCCCGTAGTAATTTTTTTCAACCCATAGCATGTTTTACTTATTTATTAACTACCCAACCTAGTCTTAAAAAGTTAAGCCATAACCTACCTCAAAGCATGAAAATACAAGCCTAAAGCCGATCAAAACAAAGCCTTCCCTTTTTGAACAACCTAAGAATCAACTACAACATTCAAAAATAGAATGAACGCACTAAAAGAAAGCTAATGATACCCACATTGCCTATATTTAAGTTGGATGCAATCCATTCAAAATATAACTTCAAAAATAAAAGGGATAAAACAAGAATTTTGTTTTTGAAACACATTCTCCAAAGTTATAGGAGTCTACAATTGAAAATTACATGAAAAAGCGAGGGCCAAATCAATGAAAAACCATTTTAAAGCTTTTCCAAAGAAATCCTTAATATCCAATTTTTGAACCAAGATTAAAGAGTATTTTGATGATATAAGTCAATGTAATGTAATGAAAATAAGATTTTGGGGATTAACCAAACTTGAAGTTCAAAATCCAAAAAATAATGAAAAATCACAAAAAGGAAAATATATACTGCGATAGATGTTTTAGCGGCTACATAACAACTAAAGTTGCTACCACTTAAGCGAAGCCTAGCCACTAAAGCGGCTACCGCTTAAGTGACTGCACTAGCATATCAACAACTTTGTTAAGTTTTCAAAGTTGTCGATCGACGCTTCAAAATTCATTTGGATTCCCGTAAATGCAAACAAACTATGCTACCAGGCTATTTTTGATGTTTCAATATCAATGGTAATGTAAAATTTTTGAAAAAATGATTATCTTCAACAAATTATCCCCTGAGACCCCTTTGGGGAAAATATTACTAGTTCTCAAATGGAGGGTAAAAATGTAAGATAAAGATTTCAAACCCAAAGCAACCCACTCCTAACCCAAATTTGACATTTTGGATTAAATGGAACTATCCAAATCGCTAATTGGCATTAAGAACATCAAATAATAACCAAAGTCAACTATAATAATTTTAAAGCCAATAAAAGCCTCAAACTCTCCCCACCCCCCACCAAATAAATTAAGAACCGTGCCAACCACCCCCATGGTCCAAAATAAAAATATAGTATTCATTGGTAAAGGCAAAATGATCTAATCACATCAAAAAGAAATATTTCACAATAAAGGTTTTTACAATATACAACTAAGACTAGTTCATCCTAGAACTAAAAGGCAATGAAATTCCTATATCGATAAAGAACTCAGGGTAACTACTATGCATATTAGATTCTACCTCCCAAGTAGCCTTCTCAATAGAATGAAGTATCTACTAAACCTTAACCACTTAAAAAATATCTCTAGAATGAAACTATCTAATATCTCTAGAGAAGGGACACCGACTTCTTAACATAGACAATCTCTCATCCAACTGAACTGAGTTCTAATAAAGCATGTAAAACTCATTAGGAATATAACATCAAAACATAGATACATAAAAGACTGGATGAATGACTAAAAAGTTTGGGGTAAGGCTAACTCATAAACAACTTCTCCAACCATTTGAAGAATCTCACAATGTCTAGTTACCTCGACCTAAGCTTGCCTTTCTTCACAAACCACATCATGACCTTCATGGGCGAAATACAAGGGAAGACTCAATCATCAATCCCGAATTTCAAAAGAAAAAACATTCTGTATAACTCCTTTGCCAACTCTGGGCTTTATGAATCTATCACAGAATACCCAAACCCTATCCAAAGACTCTCAAAGAAAGTCGATACCATGTTGTCTACTTATGAAGTCTCATACCAATCTAAATGAGATTGACAACGCCTATTATATAATGCCTTTAAAGGTGTCATCTCAATACTAGAACGGTAGCTATTATTATAAGAAAACTCTAATAAGGCTAAATATTGCTCACACTGGCCTCCAATGTCTATAGCACATGGAGGAAGCATATTTTTCAAAACTTGAATAGTCCACTCTAACTGACCATCGGTCTAGTGGTGAAAATCTGTGCTAAGGTAAACTTGAGTACCCAACTCCTCCTGAAACATCCTTCAAAATCTAGAAGTGAACACTAAGGCTTAGTCTAAAATAATAGATATAGGTACTCCATTACATGAACTATCTCACAAACATAAATACGAGCCAACCTCTCATCACTAAAGAAAATTTAAATTAGGATTAAATGAGCTTATTTGGTCAATCAATCCATGATAACACAAATGTTGTTAGAACAACGAGAATTATAAGGAAAACCACTCATAAAGTCCATAGTGATTTACTCCTTCTTACACTAATAAATAGGTAATTTCTAAAGTAAATCACCTATCTAAAATGCTTGACCTTCAGCTGATGACAATATTAGTAACGATCTGCAAATTATTCTACATCTTTTTTCATACAAGCCCACTAGTAATCCTACTTCATATTATGATACAACTTGGTTGCCCCTAGATGAATAGAATATCTTGAACAATGCACCTCCTCTAAAATTAGTCTCACCCATACACTAATTCTTGACACACAAACTCGACCACCAATCCTTAAAACATAAATAGAGTTAAGAGATATCACCTTATCTTCACCACTCAACACCTTATATCAAAATCCTCAAACTATCATTATCAAATTGATAATCTTGAATCTTCTCTATCAAAGAAGATTTAGCATCAGCAAAGGCTAAAACATGTCTAGGTGTCGATATAGAAAGCCTGACCATTTGGTTAGATAAAGATTAAACCTTTATGGATAAAGTCACTCATAAGTCAAGAGATGAGCCAAACTTCTGTTACTAGTCAAATTTTGGATCAAAGCAACTACAAGTACATTAGCCTTGCTCGATTGAAATCAAATAGTGAGATTATAATCCTTAATAGTGTCAAGCCAATAGCAGTGTCTTATTTTAAGATCTCGCTAATTAATGAAGTACTGAAGGTTATGATGATTTGAAAAAATCTCACAAGGAACTCCATGCTATTAATATCATTATAACTACAACATAAACACTACGGCTGGTAATTCCAAGTCATGTGTAGGGTTCTTCTTCTCACGAGGCTTCAACTAAAGAGAGGCATAAGAAATTATCCTACCCTTCTATATCAACACCACATCCAGGATAACAATAATAGTATCACAAAGTATGGTGAAACCCATATAATCCTTGGAAAAAGTAAAAATATGGGCTAAAAGTCAACAACTCCTTAAGCTTTTGGGCAAACATTCAACAACTAAAATACAACCTTTTTCTAAGTAAACATAGTTATAGGAGATGTAATAGATGAGAAACCTTCTACAAAATACCGCTAATAACCTGTTAAACAAATGAAACTCTAAATCTTGGTAGGATAAGTTGGTCTATCCTAATAATGAATCATTGTTATCTTGGTCGTATCAACCATAATGCCATCCTTGGTCACCACATAACCCAATAAAGAGATAGAATCCAATGACAACCCACACTTGAACTTGACATACGACTTTTCATCTTCCAACATATGATGTACAACTTTCAAATACTTCACATGATTAGCCTAATTATTGGAATAAACTAAGATGTCATCTAAAAATACAATTATAAAAGAGTCAAGATATGGTTAAAATACTCGATTTACCATCTCCGTGAATGTTGTAGGGGCATTAGTTAACCCAAAAGACATGGCTAAGAACTCAAAATGACTATATCAAGTCTGAAAAGCCATCTTTGGATCATCTAAAGCTCTAATGTTCAATTGGTAATAACCAAATCTCAAATCAATCTTAGAAAAAAAAAAACCTTGAAATAAATCAAAATAACTATCAATTTAGGAAAGAGGATACTTTTCCTTAACTGCTACGTTGTTCAATTGTTGATAGTCAATAGACATACACATAAAATCATCCTTCTTCTCAAACAAGACAGTAGCACCCCAAGAAGATACGTTAGGTCTAACAAATTCTTTAATTAACGAATCCTATAACTGCTCCTTGAATTCCTTTAATTCAATTGAGGTATCCTATATGGAGGAACAAAAATAGGCTTGGTACTTGGTTTTACATCAATATCACAATCAAGGTCTCGATCTAGAGGCATATTAGGAATATCCACAGTAAACACATCCATGAACTAGCTAATAACCTATATAGAATCTATAGTTGGCAATTAGAAAATACTAGTATCATGAACATAATCTAAATAAGACAAGCAGTCTCTTTCTACTATATGTTAAGCAAATATAAAAGATAAAAGTCTTTTTGGACCTGAATTAAGAGTACCCTTCAAAGCTAAACTTGACATACCTAAAGTAGGTATGGTCATAGTCTTGACATAACAATCCAAAATATCATGAAAAGAAGCTAACCAATACCTATCCAAGATAATATCAAAATTAACCATATCTAGGTTAACAATATCTACCCAAGTCTTATGCTTTACAAAGGTAAGTACACAAGATTGGTACACACAATCCCCCACAAAAAATCTCTTATAGAGATAGAAACATGAAGAGACATAAGAAAACGGCTCACATACAACATCAAACTAGAAGAAAAATATGTAGGAACATAGGAGAATATAGACCTAGTGTCAAATAGAAAAAGAGTAAATTTGTCAAAAATTAGGACAATACCTATAATAACTATATCAAAAACCTTTGCATTGGGTCTTGCAAGTATAACATAACACTGACCACCTTCTCTCTTGGATTGAGAAATCTGTGACCACAACCATGAGCTCCTATAACTTTACCTTTCGTACCTCTAGAACCACTAGTACCTCCTCTACCATACTATTAACTACCTCTTAATACAGATACCAGATTAGGGAAAACCTAAAGTTGAGAACCTTACTGAGTAGATACATATGTATATCAAGGAAAATCATTAGATAAATACCCAACCTTATCATATACAAAACATCCTCCATGACCTGACTCAAGACAATGGGGCATAAAAAAACTAGGATGTCTACTTTGGCTTTAAGAACTGAAATCTGAACCTCAACTATCATGTCCTAATGCTCGGCTACCTGAAGCTGCAAAACCTAAAGGTGTACCACCTAATTCTTGTAAAGTGATCTGAACTAGTCTACCATAATTACCCTAAGAATCTGCTTAAGAAATGTATACCTCACGAGGAGCGACTTCTAAATCATTGCATGATTTGGGATAAACTTCAAATAAATAAAATACTTCTTAATTGTCTATCTACTAATGTATTTGAGACTTGATCAGTATATTTTTGTGGTGTAAAGGTTTATCGACTTAGCAGATATTGGTAGTTAGGATCTTGACTTGAGATGTTGCCTAATTGACTAGTATTTGATTAAGACAAATAGTTATTGAAAAGGATATATGTTCTTAATAAATTTATGTCACTTGGAAGGTGTTTATGGCCTTAATCTACTAGTTGATATTATTCATATTAGGTAGGCCAGTGTTGCAGTTTTACTACTTATTACCTTATGACCTTAGATGAATCCTTACTATCTAGGGTGCTAATACATAACTAGAATATCGAAATAAAGGTAATGAAATATTAGAAAGTCAATTCTTAAGGTCCTAATTTAGTTGTGAAGCTATATGCTCTCATATTTAGGTAGGCCAGAGATCTAAAGTCAAGTGTATTTGAGTGGAAAATAGAAGTTACTTACATTATGTGACGATATAAACTTTAGAGTGGGGGAGTTAAATTTTAGATTACATGTAAATTATTTATCTTTAATTTCTATATTATATGTTATGTTCTTTAACCTTAGTTAGCCAATGATTCCTATCAGTATGTGTTATTTGTACAAATTCTATGTATATTATAACCTTTTTATGGTATAGTCCGGTTGTAGGGCAAGTTGATATTTCATTGGTGATATGGAAAGTGGTCTACCACAATTTCTGCACTTTTAGTTCTTATGGTAAGAGTTGTGTCTTCTATTCTATTATTTACTTGTTATAAGCTTTTGTACCTGTTAAGTCTAGTTCCTTAGGGAAATAATTTCATAGTTGTATTTAAAGTTTTATAAGTCAGATGTAATAAATAAAGTATTCTATTGTTTCTTATTAACTTTTGCATATGTTTTGTATGAGTGGTAAGGGTTCTTCTATCTAGGTAGATTAGAGTAGGTTGCCACATGATCTGGATAGTTGGGACATACCACTCATCCCTTATAGATCATAACTAGTGGGCATATATAGGACCCATAACATGTGTGTAAATGGTAAAGTAGAGAGTTTGATGATTCCTTTAGTGAATTTTAATGCCCCAGAAGTACCCTATGGATATCACACGATGCTTAAAACTACGAGTAGTCCCAAGCTAACCCATAAATCCTACTTAACTTGAAACTTATATGAAAAGTGAACTAACATATTAGAACTTGGAGGTAAATAAACTTATTTCTTAAATGGGAGTCTTTAACTTTGTAATCTTACACAATCACTTTGAACTTAAAACATAAAAAGTCTGAAAAGCCTCTAATTCTATCTATAGAGCTACTTGGATAGACCCTAGCTAACCTGAACATAAATTGAAGTCAAATAACTTAATAATTTTATCTATGAACAAAAGTCTAATAAACTGGGTCCTCATACTATGAGCACTCACCAAATGTTAAGATATAGGTGATTATGACCGTAGTCAATCATGCTGCTAGAAACGAACACCAGAACCTACATTATAAGACAATGTAGCACATAGACATATATGTGGGTCAGTACCTATGGAATGTACTAAGTTTGTAAGGGTGAATGCATAAGTTAAATGATAATTGAATATTCATATAAAATTTCAAATAATGTATGCTATGTGTAAATAACTCACCTTAAACTTGAATAAAACTAAGACTGCAATATCATAACCATGCATAATAAAGAATAATAATCAACTTTGTGAGCCATAACACTTAGTTTCTAAAAGCTTTACTTTTTATTCTTTCATTGGCAGATTCTTCTAACCGACATAAGCCATGTGAGATACCATAGATTCTAACGTCTTACCAATGTTGGGGAGAACTTTTCTACCCTTGCCATTAAAATAGAACCTTAACTTAGTTATCACATAACTTCATCCCTATTAGAATAAAGCTTAGCCTATGGTGGCTCGTAGTTTCAAGAAATTCATGATATGGTATCTACATTCCAATCTCGTGCTAAATACTTCTCCCAGAATACGTATATTCTCCTACTTCAATAATTCACCTTAAAATCGCATAAGGGTTTGTAGATTGAATAACCAGTTATACTCTTCTTTAATTTAAACTATAATAAAGATGAATAGTTGTGGATTTTACTTCTTATCTCTAGTTTAAAAGATCAAGCTTTTCTTTAAAACATGTTATAGAACATATCAATGAAGCTTAATAAAATAAAATTTTTGTACGCTCAGTACTTGTGCTTAGGACTTTGAATTTATGCTTAAGTTCATAGAAATTATAAAAAAACATCATGCTAAATAATCATCTTGAAATATTTCAACAATATCTTAGTCCAGATAATGAAATTCAAATCACAATATGAATCTTATAAGTCAAAACAAGAATATATGTAAGTCTTGATGCACTTCTAGCTTTCAATCTCATGGTCATATCATAATTCAAGAATATGGCTACTTAGGTATGAACTCTAATTCAAAATAAGTAAATTCAATTCTATAACCGTGAACTTTGGACACAAGAATAAAAGAAGAACCTTTTTCATAAGCCCCACATACTTGAATTTCTTGACTTGTGAAGAGAGTTTTAATCTTGAGACTTGAGGGATGAGTTTGTGTGAGATGAACTATAATCTTGAGATGGGAGGATAAATTATTATTATTTGACTGAGTAATAGATGGTTGTTGATGAGAAGTTATAAGAGAGGAAAATACCAAAAATCCCTTAGCTAAACTTTACAAAAATTAGTCATCAGTCTTTACGACTCAACCATACGACTCGAATGGAAGGGTACGACTATGTTCCTCAACTTGTAAGATTGGCAGAATCTAGAAGGGTACATATTGGTAAAAGTATGAGTCCCACTTACGAATAGTATCATATTTATAAGACTTTTAGCCCCCCACTTGTAGCTTGGTCAGAATCTCAAGGAGTCTATACTAATGGACCAAATACTTACCTCCATATGACTCATACCCTACTAGGAGACTTCTAGGGGCCAGGTCGTACCTACAATAAAATGTCCATCATACCAGACTGCCTTTTATATGACTATAATATAACAACCAGTAGTTTATCTGTACTTGTTATATTTATATTAAACTTGGTATAGCCTTGTGGGTATAGGTAATGTACGAGATTTGTTATGCGAGTATGATGTTGTACATGGAGTTATTAATACTGCCCGTACATTTTAATGTGATTCAACCAAGTTACCGTTGGTAAAACTATTTAACTTAAAATCATAAACCGGTATTTGAATCTAAATTTTGAAGTGATGAAGTATATTGAAGCTTTAAGTTAGATTAAAAGGATTAAAAACTAAAAATGAAGTATTTTGTTGAGGTTCTTGCTTGACTTAATTAAGCTAGCTATTTGGACCAAGTTAATGGGCTTAAGGATATCGATCAGATTTAGGCCTATATTAATGTACTCATTTAGACCCAAATTGAGTAAAAAAGGAATAAGATGAAAAAAGGCCCAATTTAATATAGCCCATCTAAGAAATAAGTAAGTAGGTGCTTCACCTACATTGAAATTTTGAGTAGCTTTAAACCTTAAGTAGGTGCATCACCTACTTAGACTAATTTGTGGCTTAAAATAGTGTCAGTAATAGAGGTTTTAGAGGGCTCAATATAAGACCAATATAGATGGTCTTTTTACTCATTTTTCAATAATATCCACCCTTTTAATTTTAAATTTATCCCTTTCCTAACAATAATAGGAATAGTAGCGCTAAAATTCTTTCTAGGGTTCTTGAAGAAACTCTCATCTTTACAAGACAAGGTAAGTGAAAACACTTAAGACTTATCTTATTTATCTCATGTAAGAGTAGGAAAACATACTATAAGTACTTAATTAATAACACACGGTAGAATATATAACAAACTACCTACTAGTTTTCTTTGTTATTAAGAGACTTCTCTTTTCTTCTTTGGTTTAAAGTTTGAAGGGAAGTTCAAGTTCTTAAAGTGTTATAGTTAAAAGGATAAGCTACAGACAATTGAGGTAAGGTGACTGCTCTATTTTGTTCTTTTTATGTATGAGTTTAGGTACAAAATTATGGATGTGTTGTTATTCAGAACTCAACAGATGATTTCAATATTTGGTTATTGCGACAAAGGTAAATTTGGGGTTGTTTTGTAGACTATTTTATATGTATATATTGGGGGCTTCAAAGTTGATGTTAGGGAAAGGTGTAATTAGTTTGTATTGAAATGTAAAAGAAGGGTATGGTGGTACACCACCAAGCTAATTATTATATACATTTATTGTCTATTCTATTTTGTATAGCATTTAAAAGATGTAATGTAGCCAACATTGATTTGGGGGGATCTTATAAGAATATGTAGGGTATGTGGATGTAATTGGAGGAGAAAAGGGCTATAATAACACCCTTGATTGATTAATTAAGGGCTTACTGACTGACTACTATTTTGGTGAAATTAAGTTGCCCAAATGAGTCGGTTAGTTGCTAATATTAGTTTACCATACATTTTATTTTAGACAAGTAGTATAAAAGGTAGGAAGTAAAGTTGGGTTAGTATCGATGTTGTACAACCAGGTATGTAAGGCTACTCTATGTCGTATGCTTTGGCATAAAATCCAACACTTGTGGTACACAATAAGCTTCTAAAGCTCTCCCACAGTAAATGATACCTAGTGGTAGCATATGATCTTCCACCTAGCTAATGACCTTGTTCCCGCTACATAGTTTGTTAAATTACCTCACTACATACTTATTATTAAGTCTGTATTTTTATATTCACTAGCAAGTCTCAAGAGTTCTCCATTAATTCAAAATATAACCCTAGGTTATTTTCAGCTCCTAAATATTTCATTTGTGTACAATCTGCTCCATACCTCTTTGTTATTGGATTGAGTGTTTATTAACATGTTTCTTACTGGTAGATTATTGTTTAAAGGTACGATAATATTTTGACCACCAAAGTAACAATCTCAAAGTCTAGAATAAACTAAGTAAATCAAATTTTTATAAAAATAGGTGGCATCTCAGGGGAATAATCAAAGCATGGGCCAATACCAATATATGTGGGTGCCAGCTCAAGGGCCTAAGCCTAGCATAGGCTAATCCCAATGTTTATATATGGGTTACAACTCATGGTCATAAGCCTAGTATGGGTCGATCCTGATTTGTCTATCTGCTACTGATTAGTTGGTCATTTGTATCATATGGATTATAAAGATTATAAAGTAAGAAGGGTAAAATGAAGAAAGAAATCTAATATACCTGATCCTACAAGTATATACAATGGTGGCCTACTAGAACTATTTGTACACTTGCATCTGATTTCCATTCAGCTCCTATATCATGTAAGGTTACTTTTAAACTAACATATTCAGAACATACTTTTGTACTGATGCGTCTTATGGGGGACTTGTATTTCATATTGCAGGCACAGGTGATTCAAGAAGCACACCTTCTCAATAGAAGTCTAGGATATCTAATGGCTATTGGTTAGGTCCAAATTGATTTGTGGCTTTCCAAGTGTATTTTATATATTTTGGTATTGTACAACAGTAATATTAAGGCGGGGGTTTGTCCTGACCTTAACCAAATGTCTATGTATCCTTTAGAGGCTTTGTAGACAAATGTAAAGTTAAGCATGATAATGTCTTATCCCTTAGATTTTATGGCCCTAACAACCAAGTCTTGTATTTATAGTTTTGGGCTTATTGTTTATTCTTTCATCAATGTGTTATATCAATGTATGGAAAAAATATTGGTTATTATAGTTACGTGCATGAGAAGTACATGGTTATGGATTGGTTCACTTAGGCCTTCACGGCTACGGGGGCCTATCTGTCCCCATAGTATTTGATGCATGACAAAAGTGGTATCAGAGTAGGTCTTCCTATGGAATCTACAAAGTTGTGTCTGCACAGATCTTATTTTTTGGCGGGTTGTGCACCACATCTATAAATAGGAGGCTATGGGACATTTAGGGGTTGTCCTTTTTTCTTTAAATCTTTGATCATGTAATAGATTCCAAGTAGTAGATGAAGTTATATTCAACCACTAAATCTATTTTTTTCACATTATAGTAAAGATATTGGTTACAAGAAAGAATAAGAATATAGGTAACCGATTAAACGTGGCTGCAAGAGAAGGGACCAATAAGTCACTACCTAGAAAAGCTAACCCAGCTCAAGTTGAGTTTGTATCACAAACTTCTTCTACTGCTCCGTCTTCAGAAGAGCAAAGGATGGAAAGAACAACATCCTCTGAACAAGATACTACTGCTACTGAGACTGATCTAAGGAATGTGGTGCAATTTTTGACATGTATAGTTGTTGGACAAGCTCAAGGAAAAACTATTCCATCCATAGGTTCTAGTAATGCAGATAGGGCAGCTATCCTATGGACGCAGGATTTCCTTAAATTAGATCCTCCCACATTCACTAGATCAGATCTTAATGAAAACCCACATAACTTTTTTAATCAAACCCAAAGGGCTATAGATGTCATGCATGTGTCGAGTAAAAAGACAGTTGAGATAGCAACATATAGACTCAAAGGGGAGGTTATATTTTTGAATGAAGACTTAAAATGATATAGGGGTATCGATGCTCTTTCAGCTGCTTGGAAGAGTTCAAAGAGGCATTTATTGATCATTACCTTCTATTTGAAATTTGAGAGGCCCGTGTGGATCAGTTCCAAAATCTTTTCCAAGAAATTATAAGCGTGAGAGAGTACAACCTTTGGTTTAACTCATTGGCTAGGTATGCTCCTGATGTACTAGCTACTATGGATGATAGAGTTCATCAAAATATGGATAGATTAGATTCATATATGTTTAGACATTATACTATTTCTGTTTTGAAAAAAGACATGTATATAGCAAGGATACAAGCCTTTGCACAAAAAATGGAGGATCAGAGGTAAAGAAGAAGAACAAAAGAAACAGAAAGGGGGCATTTCAAGGTCTAAATCTACTAGGCAATTTATGGCCTCCCAAGGAGTTTTTAGAATGTGGTTTTCTATTAGACCACCTAGGCCATCATCCTCTTATTGTGTAGCTAGTGCCCCATTACAATTTTAAGGGTCCAGGGGAAATCAATTTCGGCAAGAAAGTAAGAGCCAGAGTTCATAAACAGCACGGTATCAAGAGAAAAGGATTATAAGCTAATTAAGGCCTCCTCAAAAGCCATGTGAACAATGTGGAAATCTATATTTTAGTGTATGTTAGTTTGGACAAAGGCTTGCTTTTGGTGTGGTAAGTTGGGGCATATGATGAAAGAATTCCCACAATAGGGCATGAGTGGTATGGCACGACCTGATGGATCAACCATTTTATATTCATAATTGAATCCTTCTTCAGGAAAAGGTGTATAAACTATGGGTCATAGTAGAGGTGTTAAAGGAGCATCCAGTTTTTGTAGGGTTCAGAATCGTACATGTACTCTAGCAGATTGACAAAATTTAGAGGCTTCTCTAGATGTGGTTATAGGTACATTCTCTATCTTTTGACTTAATTTATGTGCGTTAATTGATCTGGGTTCTACATTATCGTATGTCACTCCATTATTTTCTTAAAAGTTTAAAAGAATATTTGAATTACTAGTTAAGCCATTTGAAGTGTCTACGTCATTTGGTGAATCTATTATAGCTAGGAGAGTATATTGAAACTGTGTAATAACTATATGTGTTCGTGATGCAATGGATGACTAGGTTGAGTTAGAAATGGTAGATTTTAATGTTATAATAGGTATGGATTGGTTGGCTTCTTTTTATGCCACAGTAGATTGCCAAACTAAGAGGGTGTATTTTCATTTTCCAAGAGAGATAGTCCTTGAATGGAGGGGTGCTATTGGTACACCAAGAGGTAAATTTATTTCATATTATAAGGAAAAAGGGATGATTTCTAAGGGTTAGATATACCATTTAGTTAGAGTGAAGGATATAGATGCGGAGCCACCAACTCTTCAAACAATTCCGGTGGTAAATGAATTTCCCAATGTATTTCCTAAAGATATTCCAAGTTTGCCTTTGCAACAAGAAGTAGATTTTGGTATTGAGGTGATTCTTGGTACTCAACCAATATCAATTCATCCATATTAAATGGCCCTGACAAAATTATGTGAGTTGAAAGAACAATTAAAGGACTCTCTAGGGAAAGGATTCATAAGTCCTAGTATGTCCCCTTGGGGAGCATCAGTGTTATTTGTGCGTAAGAAAGATGGATCATTGAGAATGAGTATTGACTACTGGAAAATAAATAAGGTGAGTTTTAAAAACAAATATCCCCTTACAAGAATTAATGACTTATTTAATCAGTTACAAGGCACCGAGTGTTTCTCAAAGATTTATTTGTGATCAGGTTACCAACAAGTGAGAGTCAAAGAGAAGAATATACCCAAGATTGTTTTTCAAACACTGTACGGTCATTACGACTTTCTCGTCATGTTATTTGGGCTAAGTAATGCACCTGCAGCTTTTATGAATTTGAAGAATAGGATGTTCAAGCCATTCTTAGATGTATCCGTGATAGTTTTTATAGATGTTATTCTTGTTAATTAAAGATCAAAAGAGGACCATGCCATCAATTTACCATAGGTGTTACAGATTCTTCATGATCATAAGTTATTTACAAATTTTTTGGTTTAAATCTATGAGGTTCTTGGGTCATATTGTATCTAATGTAGGAATAAAGGTTATACTCAAAAAATAGATGTTGTGAACAACTGGCCAAGACCTCTAACGCCTACGGAGGTTCGTAGTTTCCTTGGGTTGGTAGGCTATTATACGACGTTTGTTGAAGGGTTTTGTTCAATTTTTGCACCTTTAACAAAGATAACACAGAAAGAGTCCAAGTTTTAAGAAAATGATGTATGTGAAAAGAGTTTCCGAGATCTAAAGAATAAGTTGACTTCTACACCCATATTTGTACTTCCAAAAGGCAGAAAGGGTATGAAGTGTATTGTTATGCTTCAAGAATTGGCTTAGTATGTGTGTTGATGTAGCATGGTAAAGTAATAGCATATGCCTCAAGAAAATTGTGGCCGTATGAGAAGAATTACCCAACGCACGATCTTAAGCTAGAAATGGTTTTATTTTTCTTAAAGATATGGCGCCACTACCTGTATGGGATTCATGTTGACATATATAATTTCCACAAGAACTTGCAATATATCTTTAGCCAAAAAGTTCTAAACTTGAGACAACGAAGGTGGCTTAAACTATTAAAAGACTATTATGTTGATATCTTGTATTATCCGGGGAAAGAAAATGTGGTAGTTGATGAATTAAGTTGTAAGGCTATGGTGGCATCTATAGAAATACAAAAAATGACCAAAGATCTACACCTACTAGCCAATTTGGGGGTTCACCTTCTTGAAACTCTAGACAAAGGGGGGCTTATTATGCATAATGCAGCAGAATCTTTATTAGTAACTGAAGTGAAAGAGAAGCAATATGCATATCCCTTTCTATTATAGTTTAAAGATAATGTACAATGTGGTATGACAAAGGCATTTGAGCTTACGAAAGAGGGAGTACTTCGGTTCCAAAATATATTGTGTGTTCCTAATATAGATGGTTTAAGAAAGAGGATTATGGCATAGGCACATTATTCAAGGTATTCCATCCAACTAGGGTCAACTAAAATGTATCATCATTTGAAAGAAATATATTGGTGGAGTGACATGAAGAATAACATTGCAGAATTTATAGCCGAATATCCAAATAGCCAAAGAGTTAAAGTAGAGCACCAAAACCTCGAGGGTTACATGCAATGCATAGATCTTCCAATCTAGAAGTGGGACATGATCAACATGGATTTCATCACTGGTTTCCTCTTACATCTCAAAATTTCAATTTTTCTTAAGAGTAATAATTGACAGGCTTACCAAAACAGCACACTTTCTGGTGGTTAAGACCACTTACATAGTTAAAGAGTATGCAGAATTGTATATTTAAGAGATAGTTCAGCTATACGGAGTGCCAATCTAAATTATATCAGATCAGGAAGATCGGTTTACTTCAAATTTTTGAAGTATTTTTGGAGAAATTTTGGGACACAAGTTAATTTAAGTACAACTTTTCACCCACAAAAAGATGGGGAAGCAGAATATACTATGCAAACACTTGAAGATATGCTATGATCTTGTGTATTCAACTTTAAAGGTAGTTGGGATGATCATGTACCTCTTATCGAGTTCGCCTACACTAGTAGCTATCATTCAAGTTTCAATACGGCACCATATGAAGCTTTGAATGGAAGGAAGTGTTGATCACTAATTGGATGGATTGAAGTGGGTGAAGCTACCTTATTCTCTCTAGATCTTGTTCATCAAGCTATATAAAAGATTAAAGTGATCCAATAGCAGCTGGAAATATCCCAAAGTCAACCTAAATCATATACAAATACTAGAAAATGGGGGATATAGTTTGCTATCAATGATTGGGTATTCTTGAAGTTGTCACCAATGAAAGGGGTAATGAGATTTGGTAAGAAAGGAAAACTAAGTCCTCATTATATTGGCCCATATAAATAATTCGAAGGTTTTTCAAAGATACATATGGGCTAGAACTTCCCCAAGATCTTTTGACAATCCATCCAGCGTTCCACATCTCTATGCTTCGAAAGTACATCGGAGATCCATCTCATATTTGTCCTACTGAAGATGTACAAGTTATGGAAGAACTCACCTATTAAGAAATACCTATTGCTATTCTAGATCAACAAGTCAAGAGGTTAAGAAATAAGGAAATTTCTTTTGTAAAAGTAAGTTGAAGAAACTAGAAAGTAGAAGAGATCACATGGGAAGCAGAAGAAGCGATGAAATCAAAGTACCCCCATTTATTTGAATATAGGTAGAAAGTCTAAAATGCTGAATTGGAACAATAACAAGTAAGTATAATATATAAGTACTATTTGATAAGAGGAATATTAAAATTAGGCTTGAACTTGTTTTGGTTAGATAGTTATGCTAATACTCGAGGACGAATGTTCCTAAGGGAATGAGGATGTAACACGTTGTATTTTGCATGTACTTATTTTATTTATATTGAACTTGGTATAGCCTTGTGGGTATAGGTAACAGATGAGATTTTTTATGCAAGTATTGATGGTATAGATGGAGTTCCAGATATTTCCTATGCGTTAATGTGATGCAACTAAGTTACATCGGTACAACTATTTAACTTGAAATCTAAAGCCAAAATTTGAATCTAAATTTTAAGGTGACCAAGTATATAAAAGATTTAAGTTAGATTAAAGGGATTAAGAACTAAAAATAAAGTATTTTTTGAGGTGCTTTCTTGACTTAATTAAGCTAGTAAGTGGGTCACCTACTTGAGCTATTTGGACCATGTTAATGGGTTCAAGGCTATGGATCAGATTTGGGCGTATATATATTTACTAATTTGGGCCCAATTAATTAAAGAAGGTAGAGGTTGCAAAAAAGTACCAATTTAATTGAGTCCAACTAAGAAATAAGTAAGTAGGTGCATCACCTACTGTGAAATTTTGAGCAGCTTGAACCCTTAAGTAGGTGCATCACCTACTTGGACTAATTTGTAGCTAAAAATAGGGTAAATAAGAGAGGTTCTAGATGGATAAATATAAGACCAATATAGTTAGTCTTTTTACTTATTTTTAAAAAAATCCACCCTTTCAATTTTAGCTTTCTCTCTTTCCTAAAAAGGAGAGGAACAATAACCCTAAAATTCCTTCTAGGGTTCTTGAAAAACTCTCATCTTTGCAAGCCAAGGTAAGTGAAAATACTTATGGTTTAGATTAGTTATCTTATGTAAGATAAGGAAAACATGCTATAAATGCTTAATTATTAATACAAGATAGAATATAGAACAAGCTACCTGCCACTTTTCTTTATTATTAAGAGACTTTTCTTTTCTTTTTTGGTTTAAAGTGTGAAGGGAAGTTCAACTTATTGAAGAGTTAAATTTAAAAGTATAAGATACAAAAAATTAAGGTAAGGTGACTGCTTCGTTTATTTCTTTTTTGTTATGAGTTTGGATAAATAATTATGGATGTATTGTTATTGAGAATTCAACAGATGATTTCAATATTTGGTTGCTGCAATAAAGATAAATTTAGGATTGTTTTGTAGACTGGTTTATGTGTGCAGGTTGGGGGTAGCAAGGTTGATGTTGGGGAAAAGTGTAATTAGTTTGTATTAAAATGTAGAAGAAACGTCTAGTGTTACACCACCGAGCTAATTGTGGTATTCGTTCATTACACATTCTGTTTTATGTATCATTTAAAAGGTGTAATGAAGCCAAAGTCATTTTGGGGGATCTTATATGAATCTGTAGGGTATATGGATGTAATTATAAGAAAAATAGGATAAAATAACACCCTTGATAGATAAATTAAGGGCTTACTTCCCGGCTACTATTTTTGTGAAGTTCAGTATCCCAAATGTGTAAGTTGGTTACTAATAGTAGTTTACCATACATTTTATTATAGACAACTAATCTAAAAGACAGGAAGTCAAGTTGGGTTAGTATCAGAGTTGTATAACCAGGTATGTAAGGCTACTCTATGTAGTATTCTTTGGCATGAAATCCAACACTTGTGGTACAAAGTAAGCTTCTAAATCTCTCACATAGTAAATGATACCTAGAGGAATCATATGATCTCCTACCTAGCTAACGACCTTTTTCCTACTCCCTTATATGTTGTAATACCTCACCACATGCTTAATATTAAGTATGCATTTTTTCATTCACTAGCAAGTCTCAAGAGCTGACCTTTAAGTCAAATATGAACTGTTTGTTATTTTAAGCTTCGAAACATTTCATTCATGTACAATATGCCCCATAACTTTTTGTCATTGCATTAAGTGTTTATTCACATGTCTCTTAGTCGTAGATTATTATTTCAAGGTATGATAATGTTATGACCACCAAAGTAACAATCTCAAAGGCTAAATGAACTAAGAAAAGCAAATCTCTATTAAAATAGGTGGCATATCAGGAGCATAAGCCTAGCATCAGTCGATCCCAATACCTTCATATGTGGGTGGAAGCTTAGAGGTGTAAACCTACCATGGGCCTATCCAAATATTTATATATGGGTGGCAGCTCAAGGGCATAAACTTAGCATAGGTCGATCTCGATTTGTCTATTTACCATTGATCAGGTGGTTATTTGTATCATATGGCTTACAAAGATTATACAGAAAGAAGGGTAAAATGAAGAAAGAAATGTAATGTACATGATCCTACAAGTATATATAACGTTGGTCTACTAGCAATATTTGTACAATTGCATCTGATTTCCCTTGATCTCCTATATCATGTATGGTTACTTTTAGACTTACATATTTAGTACATACTTTTGTATAGACGCCCCTTATGGGGGACTTTTGTTTCATGTTATAAACACAGGTGCTTTAGAAAATACACCTTCGTAATAGGAGCCTAGGATATCCACTGGTTGTTTGTGTGCCCCAGATTGATTCGGGGCTTTTCGAGTCTATTTTATGTATTTTGGTATTGTACAGTAGTCATAAGTAAGGCGAGGGGTTTTCCCAACCTTAACCAGATGTCTATATATCCTTTATAGGCTTTGTAGACTAATGTAAAGTTAAGCTTGATAGTGTCTTGTCCCTCAGATTTTATGGCCCCAACGGCTAAGTCTGGTATAATAGTTTTAGACTTGTCGTTTATTTTCTCATCAATGCATTATAGTTACATACATAAGAAGTACAAGGTTATGGATTGGTTCTCTCCGGCCTTAATGGATACGGGTGCCTGCCCGCCCTAGCAGGATTTGAGGCGTGACATACAATATACCACTCGTATATTATACGTATAACTCAAGGGTGAAGTTTTATGATGTACAGAAACCTCTAGACACAGGGTATTACAATATATCCCCCTTGAAAACATTCTTCCTCGAATGTGATTCATCTAGGATTGGGATTTCTACAAAAATTAAAACCTCTACATTGACATTTACAACAAAGCTTACCACGATCACAAGGATTCAGTTCCTCATAACATAAAATACAAGAGAGGAGCACTTAGATGTATTTTAAGGGAAAAAACTTTCTGGGAATCACACTTTACCTAAGTTAGGAATGGAACTAGAGGAAAAGAGATAAGGATACTTAGCGAACATGTCTGCTTCAGCTTCCCAAGTGTCCCCTTCAACCAATTAGTTTCTCCAAAGAACTTTCACCGACGCTACATCCTTATTCCTTAGCCTTTACACCTGCATATCAAGTATCTCAACATGAATTTCTTCATATATCAAGTTATCATTGACCCCAATACACTCAATGGGAACTAAACTTTACGTTAACTATAACTAACTCTGTAAAAAGAGTCAATTTGTAACCAAACTCTCATATACACTTCACTATCTTATAGGGACCAACAAATCACAGATTGAAATTCCCTTTCTTTCCAAATATTAATATTCCTTTCATAGGAGACACCTTCAAGAATACCCAATCGCCTACATCAAACTTGAGCTCTATCCTCCTTACATCAGCATACTCTTTTTTACGGCTTTGAATAGTTCTTAATATGTCATGGATAAACTAAACCTTTTCCATAAATTCTAGAACAAAATCCATCCAAATAAAGGATACTTCACAAACCTCAAACCATCCTATAGGTGACCTACACCTACGCCCATACAACACTTCAAACGGAGCCATCTGAATATTAGCATAAAAACTATTATTTTAAGCAAACTCAATCTAAGATAGATGATCATCCCAAATTCCATTAAAGTCTAAAATACAGGCCCTAAACATGTCCTCTACTGTTTGAATTGTATATTTATCCTGACCATCAATTTGTGGATGAAATACACTACTAAGCTTAACCTTTGTAGCAAGGCCCTTCTGAAAAGACAGCCAAAACTGTAAATTAAACTACGTGCCTATATTTGAAATGATGGAAAAAGGTATCCTATGAAGTCTTACTAACTCGCAGACATACATTCTGGCATAATCCTCTGTGGTACGTAAAGTCTTAACAAGTATAAAATAGGTTTATTTAGTCATTCGATCTACTATGACTCAAATTGAATCACACTGACATCTTGTACGAGGCAACCTTTTGATGAAATCCATATTTACTACTAACCACTTCCAAGTAGGGATACTAATCTCTTGCATCATACCATCCGGTCTTTAGTGTTCAACCTTAACTTGCTGATAATTGGGGCACTTGGCTACAAACCTTTCTTTGTCCATCTTAATACCATTCCACCAATAAATATCTTACAAATAGCGATACATCTTAATAACTTCGGTATGAATGGAATACCTCGAACCATAAGCCTCGGCTAGTATCCTTTCCCTTAACCCATCTACATTTGAAAAATAAAGTCCACCTTGATAGTAAAGTACACAATATCCCCCTTAGGAGTAAACCTTAACCTTCTGTGGTTGAACTGCCTCAAATATCTAGCTAAGTATAGGATCATTTCCTTGTTTCTCCATCACTTCCACTGACAAAGATGATTCCAAATGTTTATAAACTAATACTCCCCCATCACCAACATTGAGCAACCATACTCCCAAATGAGCCAACCCATGCACCTTTTCAGGCAACTACCGTTCTTTCTTCTTTACATAAGATACACCACCCATAGACAGTGTACTTAGCACATCTACCACTACGTTAGCCTTAACCAGATGATAGAGCACATTCATGTCATAATCTTTCGACTACTCCTACTACCTCCTCTAATGAAGATTTAACTCCCTTTGATAAAATACATACAGAAGACTCTTATGGTCAGTGTAAACATCAATATCAATACCATAAAGGTAGTGCCTCAAAATTTTCAAGGCAATAACAACAATAGCTAACTCCAAGTTGTGATTTGGGTAATTCTTTTTGTGATCCTTAAGTTGACTAGAGGAATAAGCTATCAATCTCCTATTTTGTATCAACACACGACCTAACCCAACTCTTGAAGCATCACAATACACCACAACTCCATCTAATCCTTTTGGCAAAACTAACACTGGTGCTGAAGTCAATCTATCTTTAAACTCTTGGAAACTTTTCTCACACTTATCTAACAATATGAACTTTACTTTCTTTTGAGTCAATTTAATCAATAATGCAGATATAGAGGAAACCCCTTCAATAAATCTTCTATAATATCCAACAAAACCAAAAAGGATTGCATATTAGATGGAGTGATGGGTCTAGGATAGTACTTTACTGCATTAGTCTTCTGAGCATCTACATGAATACTACCCTAAAATGATATGCCCTATGAAGGTAATAGATTCCAACCAAAACTCATATTTACTTAACTTCGCATATAATTGATGGTCCTTGAGGGTATCCAACAGTATTCTTAAATGGTCTGCATGCTCTTTCTCACTCCTAGAATACACCAGTATGTCATTTATAAAGATACTGACAAATAAATCCAACTACTGCTTAAAGACCATGTTCATCAAATCCATAAAGGCTGCAGGAGCATTTGACAGTCTAAATGACATAACCACAAAATAAAAATGGCCATAACTCATTCAAAAATCTATTTTCAGAATGTCTTGCTCCATAACTTTCAACTATTGGTATCCCGACCTAAGGAAAATCTTGGAGAACCATCTAGCACCCTGAAGCTAGTCAAAAAAATCTTCGATTCTAGGAATGGGATACTTGTTCTTGATGATAACCTTATTTAGTAGTCTATAATCTATACATATTCTGAGAGTGTTATCTTTCTTACACACAAAAGGGACTGTAGCGCCCCATGGAGAGTCACTGGGTCTGATGATACCTTTATCTAATAGGTCCTTAAGTTGTTTGTTTAACTCTCTAAGTTTGTCTAAAGTGATACAATGTAAAGAAACAAAGATGGGCTGAGTATCAGAAAGAAGATCAATACCAAATTCTATTTATCTATCAAGATGTATCCCTAGCAGATCTTCGACGAAGACCTCAGGAAACTTATTGACAACACGAACTGACTAAACTATTGGGACGTTAGACTTAGTAGTCTTTACTCAAACTCTTTTGATATCAACTTTTTAGCCTTGATATAAGAGATGAAACAACTTTTTAAAGATACAGAACTGCCCTCCCACTTAAAAACTACCTCATCAGGAAACTGAAACTTGACCACATGAGTGCGATAATCTATTGATGCATAACATGAATGGAGCTAATCCATGCTAGAATGATATTAAAGTCTACCATCTCTAATTCTATTGAATCCTCCAGTGTTACTTTATGGAGAATGGTGATAAAACACTTCTTATGGACTCATTTTACAATAATTGACTCACCTACTAAGGTAGAAAATAAGAAGGGCTTAGATAGATTTTCAAGGCCTACACCAAATTTTATAACAACCAACGGAGTTACATAAGGGAGATTTTATCCCGGGTCCAATAGCATATATATGCCAAGGTGAAAGGCTCAAAGCATACCAGTAAAAATATCTGGTACCAATTATGGTGCTTACTACCACCGGTACCAGATAATGCACTAACTAGAGGGACTGGGTGACCCTAAAAAGCTGGTGCATTAGACAACTGAGTGAACTTAAGGTAGTACTCTTTCACTATCATTGATCATTTCCTCAAGTTTAAGAACTCCTCTACCATAACCTCCCTTATCTCACATGGAAAGAACCTACCTAGAAAAGCATTTCAAAACACCTGCCAACTTATAGGAGCTATAATTTGACCTCTACCTTCGTTCCATATAACAACCCAATCATAAACAATATCCTTTAGCCTATAGTATGCCAACTCTACACTCTTCTCTTTAGTAATATGCATAATCATAGTAATCTTTCTTACCTCATCAGTAAAAAGCTGAGGATCCTTATCTACTTTTGACCCATGGAACTCTGTTAGGTTCATTCTCATATAGTCCCCAATTCTGGCTGTATCTAAATTATTATTTTATTTAAGTGGAATTGCTACCTATTAATTTCTTGGAATATTGGCGTTAATGCTTAAAAGGCAGCCCAAAATTCAATTTGAGACACATTCTTATTCAAAGGGTCAGTGTATAATGGTGTTAATCACCATTTTTGGATGCATCGGCTGAGTGAGGAGGCATATTTTGTCATGTAAAAGCATGAGTTAAGGTAGATAGAAGCACTATAGGCACGATAGATCATGTAAGAAATGATGATTCCGAACTCGTCCCATAGCATCTTGCTCATAAATGCGGCATGCTTTATATCCATGATCAAGACTCTACATAACATGGCTTTTCTAACTCCCTAGGACTCTAAAAAACTTAGGCTCCAATTGGAAGTTTGTAACACCCTAGAAATACCCCTGTTTTTCACATGGTGCTCAAGACTATGAGTAGTCCTAAGCTAACCTATAAATCCCACTTTACTTGAAACTCATGTGAAAAGTGAACTAACATATTACACTCTGAAGCTAAATAAACTCTTAGCTTAACTAAGAGTATTTAACTTGGGAATCTTATGTAAACACTTCGAACATAAAACATAAATAGTCTGACAAGCCTCTAATTCTGATTTGAGATCCACAAGGAAAAATCTCAACTGACCTGTACATAAACTAAAGTTAAATAAATAAATACTTTCATCTATGATAAACAGTTTGATAAACTGGGCCCTCAAACTATAAGGACTCACCAAATGTCAGGATGTAGGTGATGATGCCCACAGTCAATTGTGCTATGGGAAACGAGCATCAGAACCTACATTATAAGACAATGTAACAGATGGACATATATGTGGGTCAGTACCTATGTAATGTACTGAGTGTATAAGGGTGAATGAATAAGTAAAACCATAACTGAATATTCATATACCCTTTCAAATGATACATTCTAAGCGTAAATGACTCACCTTGAGCTAGAATAAAACAAAGACTTTAAAATCATGAACTTGCATAATAAAGAATAATAATAAACTTTGTTAGCCATAACTCTTAGTTTCTAAAAGCTTTAATTTTATTTATTCTTTGGGAGATTTTTATAACCGACATAAACCATGTGAGATACCATGGAGTCCAATGTCTTACTCTCATTAGGGAAAGCTATTCTACCCTTGCCATTGGAACAGAACCTTAACTTAAGTAATCATTGAACTTTATACATATTCGGAAAAGCTTAAACTATTGTGGCTCATAGTTTCTAGGAATTTAGAATATGCTTATTCGTATTTCCTTCTCAGTGCTAAATACTACTCTAGAATACTTATATGCTCATACTTAAGAAATTCCCCTTAAAATAGCTTAAGGGTTTATAGACTGAATAACCAGTTAAATTTTTTCCTTTAAATAATGATAAAGATGAACAATTGTAGATTTTATGTCTCATCTCTATATCAAAAGATCAATATTTTATTTAAATCATGTTATAGAACATGTCAATGGAGCTTAAGAGTATAAACTTTTGAAAAATTGGTACTTGTAATTAGGACATAGAATTCATACTTTAATTCATAAAATTCATAAAAAAAACTATGATAAATAATCATCTTGAAATCTTTCAACAACATCTCAGTCAAGATAATAAAATTCAAATCACAATATGAATCTTAAAATTCAAAACATGAATAATGTAAATCTTGATGCACTTGAATCTTTCAACATCATGGTGATATCTTAATTCAAGAATCTGTCTATTTTGGTATGAACCCTATTCAAAATAAGTGGATTCAATTCTTAAACCATGCATTTTTGTCACAAATATGAAAGAACAATCTTGTTCATAAGCCCTACATACCTGAATTTTTTGACTAGTGAAGAGAGTTTGAATCTTGAGACTTAAGGGATGCGTTTGTGTGAGATGAATCTTAATCTTGATGTTCTTGAAGATAGGATGAGAATGTTTCATTATTTGATGAAGGAATAAAGGAAAATAATGCCTCTTTTAGGGTTATTGGTCGTGGATGGGAAGTTATAAGAGAGAGAAAAACAATAAACCCTTTGCTAAACTTTACAAAAATTGGTCGTCATTCTTTACATCTCAACATATGACTCATATGCAAGGGTATGCATATCTACCTCAACTTATAATCTTAGCAAAATCTATGAGGGTACACACTAGTCAACATACAAGTCCTACCTACGACTAGTATCATTTTGTACGACTGATAGCCCCCACTCATAGCTTGGTCAGAATTTTAGGGTGTCTATACTGATGGACTAATGAAATACCTCCATACGACTCTTACCCTACTAGATGACTTCTAAGGGTCAAGTCTTACCTATAATAGAATGTCCACCATGCCACACTACCTTGTATATGACTGCAAGATACCACTCATAGGTTATATGTTCGACTCAAGGGAGAAGTTGTATGATGTACAAAAACTTCTATACATGAGGTATTAAATGACTTGGGTTGATAATTTTCTTATACTTTGATCCTTAAGATGTCCAATTTTGTTGTTATTATAACTTAAATCATTCTGTGGTTTGAGTTAATGATATTGTATTCAAAATTAGTTATACTATAAAGTGATGAATTGTGTTTTATGGGATTCATTATAGTTGACTTAAATTGACACCATTTCCTAAAAAGTGATACGTTATTTTTATATTTAATTGGTTAATGTTGAAATTATGGTAGAAGGATTGAGTTAGCGTAATGACCCTAGGTCATTTCCTGTGTCTTCGTGCTTTTTCTATATTTTAAGATTTCCCATAGCTACCCTAAATCATTTATTACTTATTGGTATTGATTATTTGGTCACAAAGTTATTCGTATGGGGTTTACAACCATTTACCTATTTTAGAGCTAACACTATTAAGAAAAATATATTGGGCCTGAACTTTAGCCAAACAACCTTGAACACTAATTTTAACAGTTCTATTATCCTGGAATGTCAATTTTAGACTAGGATAACCCTCAATATATGTCTTGAGGTTTTCAGACTTATTTTGGGCTATTAGGTTGATTTTAATTAAAATAGGCCTTTGGGCGTGAGGCCCACTTTTTATCAAAATGACTTCAGATAATATTTTTGATGATGTCATTAAGTCTAGAATACCAACCTTTATAGGGTAGCATAGATTGTTTATTCCCATAAAATTCTAATTGAAAACTTGTAAACCTGTCCAAATTAATGATGTTGGAGAAGGCCATAAATGGCCTTCGTAATTGCAAGGCCTTGGCTGGGTCCATGAGGGTCAAATATTATTAGCCACCACAGTTACAAGCTATCCTTCACATTTATGAAAGGCCATTTGTTTGATCGATTCAAGCCTTCTTTGCAATTGTAGTAGATTGGCAGCATTGCAAAGGCTTGTCTGGGTTGATTATTATTGTCACAATAGGGGTCCCATATTTGTGATGGACACCTGACGTATTTAAAGTTGTTTTCCTTGATTTTCAACCATTTTCATAAGTCTAAATGCCCTCAGAACCCTAATAAGCTTAGAAATTAAGGAACATTTATTATTGGGCATTGAGAGCGAGTTGGAAACATGATTGTGGGCACTTCTTTATCTTTATTTCCATAAGTTTCCATTTTATTTCTATATTTATTCTCTAATTTAACTCTAAATCCCAGTTTACTTGTGGGTTATTTTTGAGATGTCTTATGCTTAAATTCCACCCATTTTAGGGTAAATTATCCTTAGGCTTTGTGGGACACATTATCAGCTTTGAATTCATGATTCTACAAGCAGGCCGCATGGGGAGTTCAATTTTTGAACCAAAGCATTTTTATGCAATATGGGTATCAATGTACATATCTTAATGTATGGATGATTATTTTGAGAGTTTGCCAGCATTTATAGGCTTGTCAAAAGAGAAATGCTCCGCTATATAAGACTTAGAAAGCTTTTGATGGCATTCAGGTATGCTAGGCTTGCATTTATTCTCGACTAAGCTTTATTACGATATTAATGTAGAATAATGCTAGCTATGTGTTGGTATTTACAACTCAGCTAATGACATAGTTTTTATTAGTTAATAAAGTTGATTAGGGCCCCTTTTAAGTAAAATTCAGCCTATTCACTCCTCATATTGGTTATATCAATACCTTAGGACTAGTTTAGACTCAGTACCTTGAGATAGGTTTGAAAATCCCTAGTATAGGTTTGGGTAGGTTCTTGCTTTGGTATTGGTTTTTCAGATTAGATGTGGGCCCCATTACCTTTCTTTTAGGTCAATTTCCTAATTAGCTATTTGTAGACCTAGAATCTTGAGCTTTAGGATGACTTGGTTACTTTAGTGGATTCTAGTTAGCTTTATTACCCAGTGTAGGATAGTTATAGATCCATAAAACTTTATCCTTAGATATAATAAGTAAAACCTACATTGTTTATAGATTTGATCATTTGTCTGGGAGTTTAGCATTAATTGAACTTATGAGAACCTATAATCTTGTATTGTCATTACTCTTGGCTTACTTATTAGTTATGGTTCAAGTTTGGCAATTATGATTCAGTTGTGATACATTTGTGGTTATGATACTATTCTTTAGTTGTGATTAAAGTTCAGTATTTAGGCTTTATTAGATACTTATTGGGACTCAAAACTCTAACAAAGACCACTATTATTTGTATTTATGATATGGGAGAAGTTTCAGGTATGTTATTTCTCATTGTCTTACATTATGTTTAATATTGTTGATAATGCCATCTTCTTGCAAGTGTACTTTAATGACCTTTTAGGTTATTTCCTTGATTTTCATGCATTTCTAGTGTTTCAAGCCTTTCTAAATCGGCTATAGGTCATTTATTACTTACAGAATAGTCAGTTCAATGATCAGATAGTTTGTTTGAATTTTAGGCTTATTTTTCTATTTTAGAGCTTTTGTTGTTTAGGATTTGGTCTCAGACCAAAAATCCTAGTAGTTGACCTCGAATGAGAATACCAAAAATAACATCAACTCTAGAATGTCAATTTTAGGCTAAGAAGATCCTTGGTTAAGGTCTCGAGGCTTCCAGACATGTTTTGGGCTATTGGTTGGATTATGTGAAAAATAGAACTATAGGTGTGGTCCTCATATTTAGTGAAAACAATCTTGGATGAAAGTTTTGATGGTTTCATTTACTACAAAACATCGAATTTCATATGGTAGCATATTTTGTTTTATGCACGGGGTTCCAAATAAATCTCGAACCATCGGTTGAAGTCCATACTAGACTTAGAAGAAAATCTAGTGTATCAGGTTTGGTGTAACTACAATCTTGATGGATAAATCATGGTCGCCAATCATATTTTTTCTAGAATTATAATCTTGAAGGAGAAGGCATGATTGCTGAATGTGCTTTACTCTGTTCTCCTAAACTGCAATCGTGAAGGATTAATCGCGATCTTGACTCCCTTGTGTAGTCTCTAGATGTCGTGATCGTGAAAATTGGGTTGCAATAGCTAGATTGAAGAACTTAAAATAGGTATAAATAACTCTTTCTCATCCTATTTTTTTAATTTCCTAATCCATTTTGAAGATAACCAAACCCTATATTTTGATTGATCTTGGGAATAAAGATTGTAGATGATTTGTGGAGCTTGGTTATCGATTATTTCATGATTTCCCTTCAAACTCATGGTAAGATTCTTTCTATTACATGATCAATTCTTATAAATTAGGGCTTTGAATTCTTAAACATTAAGATTTGATTTATGACCCAATTTGTGCTTCATTAGTTCTCAACTTTCTATCACAACTTTCTTACCCTTCAAGGACCTCATGATGGGTTCAATTTTGAATTCCTTTTACGATCCCGACAGGCCTGTTCTTGAACCAAAATTTGACCCGACATATTACATGAAAATATAGGTCTCATTTGACTCCTAATGATGCGTAGATTATGATTTTGATAGCCTAGCATCATTTTGGGATCATGGAGTGAAGATGGGTATATGGTGCATGATTCAATGATTCACCATTTTGTATTGAGGTAGGATTCTATCTATTCTTCTTCACAAGATAATGTGTATTATATATTTCATGTGAATGCGAATATTAAGACTAATTATGAATAAAACACCATGACTTACTCTTGATTATTTAAGTTTTGCGATTAGATTGGTGAATATACCCATATGGTAAAATACTTACTATACTCCTATGATACCTATTTCCTTATTCTTTGTTAGATATGGGATTCATAATATGACTTTGGTATTATGCTAGATTTGGGATGTAGCTTAAGTGTTAGAAGCGTGATTAGTATAAATATCTTTATGTGTACTATTTCGCTATCTTGAAATCATAATTAGGTGGAGTTAACTCAATTTATCATGTCCTATGTGAAATTCCTATCTTAGGTGTAATTATGGCTTATGTACCCTTTAGAAGTCAATTTAGACACCTTACCCTAATCAGGGGTAGAAATTGACTAAATATGAAATTCGAGGATTAGAAGTGGGCTCCTACGGCCCACCTTTGTCCAAGACTTGTGTTGGCCTTTATGGACTTTTTACACATGTTAGACATAGTTGAGACTATTGAAACTTTCGTATAAGGTTACTTTGTGACTTGGTGAATAATGATCGTTTTTTCAAAGCTATGATTAAAGTTTTGTATCTATGATATGGCTTTTAGATTTTATTTATGATATTTTCCATCGGCATGCTTAATAATACAGGAATAGACATACACACGATTTATAAAGTATATATAAGATATGCCTCAAAGATATTATTTATGGCCTATAGATAAGATATGCCTCATAGATATGATTTATAGCCTTTAGATATGTTATGGCTTATTGATATGCGATGAATTACGAATATGATTATGATATGTATTCCAGATATTTATGGGCCTAGGGATGTGATTATGATGTTGTAATTTTTTTGGACACATTATTGGGTCAAAGGTCGTATTATGATATTGGTTGGACATTTGAGAAGTGTTTATCCTTATAAATGATATGGTTGTAATTTATAGATATATTAATGTTTATGGTTCCTTTTTTTAAATACTGGTGATGGAATCCATAGATTTGGTACATTAATAATCATTAAATTGGTAAATGACACAATTCAAACTAAAATATTATTTTACTATTGTTTTTCTTAAATAGGGGTTACAGTCTACTTTTCAACATAAAAATAGACTTCTTCATAACAATAATTACACCGTGTAAATGAATAATCTATATGTAAAAATATTTGTAACTAATGTTTTAATGATTTGACCGAGATAGATTTTTGTCTATTATTTTGATACAATTATTTACTTCGGTCGTGAGAAATTCTGACCCTTTCAACACTTTTATTATGATTTCATCTCAAAGTTTACCATGGGAAATGGATTTATATTCTTTTTTCCATGACTTAAGCCAGTGCAACTATTATATATCTATAAACAAATCTCTTTATTATGGGAGAAAGAAAGATGATAGTGTGGATGATATGAATTTCGATAATATCCGATGATAGACTATAGTATTGATGTTATATATAGGTGTGTGTGTGTTTGTGTGTGTTGATGATATATATTTATGCCCGGTAAGGGGAGAGGATGATTATGATGACATGCTTATATGCCCAACGAGATTGGGAAATTATTATAATGATAGGCTTATATACCTGGAAAGGGCGGAAGATAATTAGGATGATGTGCTTATTTACTCGGCAAGCCCGAATGATAACTATGGTGATATGCTTATATACTTACCACGGCTGAAGAATGAGTATTGATGTTATATATATATATGTGTGTGTGTGTTTGTGTGTGTTGATGATATATATTTATGCTCGGTAAGGGGAGAGGATGATTATGATAACATGCTTATATGCCCAACGAGATCGGAAAATTATTATAATGATATGCTTATATACCTGGAAAGGGCGGAAGATAATTATGATGATGTGCTTATATACTCGGCAAGCCCGAACGATAATTATGATGATATGCTTATATTCTTACCACGGCTGAAGGATGATTACAATGATATTCTTATATACCCAGCAAGGCTTGAGGATGATTATGATGACATGCCTATATACCCTGCAAGCCTGGAAGATAATAGTAATGATGCACATATTTGTAAATTTATCAATTTGAGTCTGGGTTCTTCATATGATATTTGCATTAGTTATGTTGTTACGAATTATATCTTGGCATTTATTACTGTATGTGTATTTTGTATCACCAGTATGAGTCTATATCTATCAGCCTTATGGGGGTGGCATAGGTATGAGTGATGAGTATGGCTTGTGGTGTGTTTTATGTTTTTTAAACCTTTTGAACCTAGGGCGGTGTGGGATTGTGAAAGGCTCAGTTAGGTATTATTTATCTGAACTAACTGGTTACGCGCGTAGTTGTTGCTATTGTAATTATTATTTCTATGATCATTATTATGTCTAGTTTGTGGTAGCTTGGTTAATGATCCGATATTAAGAATAAAGGTATGATTTTGGCTTTCATCTTACAATCATATTATTATGCATAATTAACTCATGATTAGATGTATGGATTAGAAACCTTGAGTAAACTAGAACTAGTTTATGCTATGATTGTAAGGTCTTAAGATTTTACCTTGATAACTTAAGTTGTACCTTGAATCCACCTTGATTATAAATACATACCTAAATACACACATACACACACATATATAATATATATGTAGCTATGGTATCACCGTATATCCCTCTCTTCCTTCGTTTATTCAAATTGTATATTCATTCCTTTTACATGTATACTATTATATATCCTTCTTTCGCCCTTAATTCATATATTGGATGATGATATATAGTACACTGTTGAGATTCCTGAGTATGGTTGGAATAGGATAGTTCATCCTTAGTATCTCCTTAGCCTTATTATGTTAGTTTCCTGGATATGAGTAGAATAGTTTACCCTTACTATCTCACTAGCTTGATTATGTGGTTACAAGACTTTCGGTTTAAACTTTATTTCTATTTATATATTGTATATATCTGAACTATATTTGGTGTTCAGTCAGTAGTTTCCTACTGAGTACCACATGTTTGGTACTCATACCACATTTCTACAACCTGCAAAAATCATATTATAGGTTATCACTGTTAATGTGTGTGTGTTGTGTGGAGCATCCATAGTTCATAGATATAGAGTGAGCTCCTGGTATTCGAAGTATTACTATCCTCCTTCTAATGTACTAGAATGATCTTTTGGTCATTTTTAGAGATGGTTGTATTTGTATATTCATTTTGTATCTAATTTGTATCCTTGTTGACAGTAGAAGCTCTTCTATAATTTCACCAAGTTTTGGGTTAATCATATGTATGTTAGTTTCTTATTAAATCTATTCCGTTTTCTTCTCTTTATTCTTTTGGTAGTCCATTACTAGAAGTTCCAGACTACAAGATTGGCTTGCTTACTGGTGGGTTATAATAGGCGCCATTATGACCTAAGAAATTGGGTGTGGCAACTCCTTGTTTGCATCCATTGGGCTTATGGGGTCTTGGTTGGGTTATTTTTTATTGTTTGTGCCTTCTAGGCTTAATGACCCCTAGTTAAGTTGTAGATTGAATTATTTTCTTTTGAAATATTTAATTATGTATAGACATTATATTTGTCCAATTTAAAGTATTATGTATATTTATGCCCTTATCAATGACTTTAGTTTATATTTTTGCATTTTATTTATACTTTTACTACAACTTAACTCAGCTAGCCTACGATGCCTACTAAGTACCGAATGTTTTTGGAACTCATACGACACTTCTAAATCTTTTCACTAATGAAGATTCGAGTATGACCCACCTTTATTGATGTTATCCTCAGGCTTACTGCTACTCCATTGATAGGGTGAGCTTTCTGAGCCTAGAGTTTATCCTCTCTCCTTTTACTATTTTGGATATTATTTTGTATGTTTTGTGACTATACATATATTTGACGCAGTCTAATACTCAATTTTTTGTTACTGGATCTCATACCAACTTTACCAGGTCATAGGGATACTTTTTTGCACTTTTAATCCTATTTCTTTGGTGTTCCATATGAACATATTTATGTATGTCATCTCTTAGTACTTCTATTATATACTAATATTTTGTATTCTTTTATCTCCCAGTGTTTAGTGCATTACTTAGCATTTTAGGATATGGTTTATCGTACCTACTGGTGGGTTAAAGTAGGTGCCATCATGACTCAAGAAAGTTGGTCGTAGAAAATTAGTAGCAGAGCTAGGAACATTGGTATTGTTGGAACAAGAGCAGATGTCTAGCAAATTTGCATAGATTGATACGGTGATGTTTCTTTACTATCTTTGGGTTATATTTGTGGATCCTAGAGTAGAGGTTTCTCCAGTACTAGGGGTTCCACAGCCGGTCGTATCTCAATTAGTTATGACTATTGAGAAGTAGATGATGTTGGGTTAATTTTTAAGATTGAGTCCACCTATGTTTGCAAAAGACCCAAGCAAGGATGAATTTGACTTTATAACTAGTTGTAAAAAAAAGCTCTATAATTTGGTCCTAATAGAGTTGAATTGTGTAGACTACACCACATTCCAGTTTTATCTGGCAGCCAAATAGTAGTGGAGAGGCTATATGAATTATAAGCTGGCTAGATATCCCTCTATGACATGGACTAAGTTCTCTAAAGCTTTCTTAGAGAAGTATACGCCTTGCAGCTTCTAAGCATTCATTTTACTAACTTGGAGCAGGACTATATTATAGTTGTTGAGTATAAGGTGAGTATCTATGATTTCACTTGACATGCTACTATGAACTTACCTATTAAGTATGAGCAGATTTGATATTTCCTCAAAAGGGTGAGACTTCTTATTTGCATAGCCACGCAGAGCATAGTTGCTAGGGGCAAGTATTTTATGGATAATTTTTATTATGATTAGACTATAGAGGAAATGCATCATGAGGCCTAAGCGGGTTTTAATATAAGGTCATGCCATTAGGGAAATTCTGTTAGGAGCCACAATGGTTCATGGTTAACATGCAAAGGTTTTTAAAGTAAGTACCCTCAACGTCAGTCTTATCGGTACCAGAGTCAGTCTGGTAGGCTCAATCAGGTAGTGGTTCAGATTACTAATGAGGATCAACTTGGTTATAGAGATTATAATGGTCAGTCCTTGAGGGGTGCAAAATTAGGATATTCAGGTTGTGGTGGCAATTTTGGTTCTTCCAAACATATTAGAGTTCCTGAGGTAAGTTATGATTATGGGGTCATTATCAATTTATCCATAAAGTGGAATGGTTGATCCCGTAAAGCAAAGTGTTCTGCAGATGTTGCCCCTAGCTAGAAATGGTGCACATGGATCTAGAGGGGGTCCTTAGGGAGGTAGGATAGATGGTCGGTCAAGTGCCCAGTCTGGAGGTATATGTGTTCACTTATATGTCGTACATATTAGATCGGAGGTAAAGTCTTTATATGTTGTTATTATAGGTATAATCATAGTATGCCATTGGGAGATTTTATTTATGCCTTTGCATATAGCTACTCCTGTGGGTGATTCTTTAGTAGTGGGTTCGGTTTATAAATTACGTGTTGTGACTATTCGAGGGTATGATACTTAGACTGACCTTATTCTTCCAGATATAGTGGATTTTGATGTGATTCTAGCATGGGCTGGTTATCCCCTTATCATGCGGTCTTGGATTATTTTTCCAAGACCGTTACCTTAGTCATGCCTGACACACCCCTCTCTTGTGTGGCAGGTTCTTTTATCGGTACACTAATGAGTATTATTTCATATCTTCTGGCTAGAGGATTGATAGTGAGTATTAGGAGTCATATCATGCCTATGTTCATGATATTTGTGTGGATAATCATTGATTTTGTTCCTATTGTTTGTGAGTTTACAAATATTTTCTCTGCCAACCTACACAACTTTCCTTTTGATCATGATATTAAATTTTCTATTAATTTTGAGTCTGGCTCCCAACCAGTTTTTTTGGAACCTAATCGTATAGATTCTGCCAAGCTTAAGGAGCTAAATCTCATCTATATGATCTTATGGTTAAGGTTTTCACTAGGATGAATGTATGACCTTAAGGTGCTCCCATTCTATTCATGAAAGAAGTATAGTTCTATGTGTATGTGTATTGACTACAGGTAGCTTAATAAAGTGACAGTGAAGAATAAATATCATATGCCTCATATAAATGATTTATTTGACTAGCATCAGGGTGTGAGAGTGTTATCTAAGATTGATTTGAGATTCTATTACCATCAGTTGAGGATTCGGGTAGAGGACATCCCTAAGACAACCTTCGGGACTCGTTATTGCCATTTTGAGTTCCTAATGATATCTTTTGGGTTGACCAATGCCCAACAACATTCATGGACTTGATGAAATGTGGTTTTAGACCATATCTAGACTCCTTTGTGGTTTTTCATGATATTATTATCTATTGGAGGGGTAGGCAGGAGCACGAGCAATATTTGAGGACTTTGCTCCACACTTTGAGAGATCATAGCCTTTTGGCCAAATTCTCAAAGTTTGAGTTCTGGATAAAGTATGTGACATTCCTAGAACACTTGGTTTATAAGAATCAGATTATGGTGGATACAATAGAGATTGAGGCTATTTATATTTGCGCCATACTTACATCTCTGATCGAGTTCACTGTTTTATTAGATTAGCAGGTTACTACATGTTGTTCGTTGAGCGATTTGCTACTATTAAGGCCCTATGACTAGATTGACCAGCAAGAAGGTTCCATTTCAATGGTTTAGTGAGTGTGAGTAGAGCTTTACAAAGCTCAAGGACTTTCTCAGTTAGGCTTCTATTTTTACTCTTCCAGTTGAGGGAGAGGCATTTATTATGTATTGTGATTCTTCTTGTTTTGGTTTGGGATGTGTTTTGATGCAGCAGGGCTAAGTTACCGCATATGTATCTATGTCACGACCCAATTTCAAGTCTTGATGACTCCTACTTTATCCCACCAGTAGATAAGACAAACAGATGCCTAGAGCTATAACCAATTGACTAATTTGGTGGGAAATGACATAAATGCTGAAAATATGCAAGTAAAAGCTTACAACAATAAATCAAGAAGTAATACTAATAATAAAGAAATTAGAAGAAGAAATAATAGCATCCCATGACATAGTAGTATCGGTACAAGCCACTAATCCAAAAGAGTACAAGTGCTATCATAGTGAAATATACATCAATCTCGAATACAGAAAGAGTAAGCAAAAACATAAGAAGGAGAAAATGGCAACTCCTGACCCAAGAGCTCACCTTGTCTCCGAACGATAATTAGCACATTTACAACGTCAACGACGGCCACTAGTCCTTGGATCAGCACCAAATAGGTACAGAAGTATAGTATGAGTACTAAAACCATGGGTACTCACTAGGCATCATCGACCTACTGAGATAAATCATAAAATAAATATAATGAAAATGTGAAAGTAACAAGGTCAAGGTAAGAAAGAAAACCAAGAATAAAGCTCCAAATACTATAAACAAATATCCATAATAATAACAATAATAAAGTAAACATAACTATCACTACCAAACTATCCCTCATAAGCCAGTAAGTGGGGAAAAGTAAATAACTAATGCGATCCCATAATCTCGCAGGGTGCAATCAAGAGAAGAAATGAAAAAAATTCTGTTGAGTAGCCATATCTCAAAATCATAATCGTGAACTCTTCCATATCAAAATCATCGTACTCGAACAGGTTCTATAACCATCATAAATGACCTCTTAATACCAGACTTGAACCAGAACTTATATCATCATTTTCCAAACATGAATCAAAACTCAATATCATCATTTGTTGGACTTGATTTGGAACTCCATATCACAAATAGCTGGACTCAAACCAAAACTAATATCATCACCCAAGTGCTAAGAAAATGTAACATGCCTATATAGTCTAGAAGGAGCTAATAATAGTCTTTGCCTAAGTTGCGCTGAAGGGGCCCACTTTTAATCCTCGAAATCCAATCTAGGGCATTTTTTACCTTTGACTAGGGTAACTTATCTAAATTCAATACTAAATATTAAATGAATAATATTTTAGTCCTAAGATTGCAATTCTACCTAACGACCATGAAGACAAGTCAATTATGCCCAAATTTATGGTCCCTAATTGGTAAAAAAATTCAATTCATGTTAAAAGAAACTCCAAGTCCTAGTTTCCACCCGTATCTATCATATTATCATAAATATACTAGAATTTTTGCCAATCTATGAGAAAAGTAAATCTAGCCTACCAGGACACCAAACAAAACCCAATGAAATCCGCAAAATCATTGATTCCCCTTTCAAGAAGCTTCTACAAGATGCCACACTATCAAAATTATAATATACTCATCACTACAAAAAAATGACACTCATATTGCATTTTTATTATTTAGGTCCAAATTACATAAAAATCTTATTTGGGGCTCACTTGTGGAGAGAGGGATGAAACCATCAACACGTCCCTGTATGCTCATGAAATATTTATACTAAATAATAGGAGAATTCCAAGCTTAAATGATGCATCAATATACTCAACAAGAATTTTAGGAATAAATTGAGAGATTAATCATGAAATTAACGAAAACTTACCAATATTTTGATGAAGAAACGAGAAATCCAAGTTCACAAACATTACAAAATCACCTAATAATCTTTCTCTCAATTTTTCACACTCTCTAGGTTTTTCACTCTTGTGACTTGTGAGAAAAATAGGAGAAAATTGAGCTAATTGGGGCATTTAATGCCTCCTAGGTGCCGCTTAAGCTAAAGTGGTACTCGCCTACTGCCTAGCGTATAGCTTAAGAGGACAAGATGGATCTAAAGTGGCATGCACTTTAGCAGTTAGCTTGCCGCTAAAGCAGCATGCAAAGGTAGGCCAAGGCAGCTAAAGCGCCCGGCTGGCCATTTAAGCAGCCTCCACAAAAGTGCCCAATAGGCTGCTTTTTGCAGATGCAACAACTGAGTGCACTAGCTAAGACTTAGAATCTCTACCGATCCCTCAGGATCTGTTTGGAATCCTTTATATACAAATGAACTATGCTACCCTATCAAATATGTTGCTTCAAACTCAATGTCATGGTTAGAATTTTAATTCGAAGTTGTCTTGATGAAAAGTGGGTCCCACACTTAAGTGCCATTTTTATCAATTTTTGACCAATAACTCGAAATTAGTTTAAACGCCTTGGGACCCAAATCAAAGGTCCCCAAGCCTAAATTCAACCTTCCAGAGCTGTAGGAACTATCAAATTTGGTACACTAGGTCGTTTGAATAATATTTTTTCCTTATAGCTATTTCTTACTAGTAAGGAATGAAAAACTAGGAATTGGTTCTAAAAATCAAATAAACTACCCAATAACCAAACTTATGGGTCTTGTAAGTAATAAATTACCTGGGGCAGCTATAGAAAAGCTCCAAATGATGAAAATGAAGAAAAGAAGTTGGAGAGTCACAATATTCACTACAAAAAAAACTTTCATCCGCAAAAACTAAAGGGTTAGGCTGTACCCGAAGACTAAAACAGGTAAGGATACTAGGCCCGCATCTTTCTATCAATATCAAAAGTAGCCTCCTATACTAGGCGGTGTCTTTAATGAACCTTAACTACTACAATCTCTCCAGAGCGCAAGTTTCTATTATCCGTAGCTAATATAAACACAAGATCCTCCATGAAGGTCAACCACTTACCCAACCTAATCGAGTTCCACTGAACCACAAGAGACTCATCAAGAAAGTACCATTTCAGCATAAAAACATGGAAAACAGTTTGAACAACAACAAAATTTGGGGTAAGGCTAACTCATGAGACACCTCACCAACTGTGCGAAGGATCTCAAAAGGTCCAATATATTTGGGGCTTACCTTGCGTTTTGCTGTCTAACCTCATCCCACCCTTCACATGTGATACTTAGAGAAATACCCAGTCACCAACTCTAATTCTCAAAGCATGAAGTGTATGATCTGCATAAGCCTTAGACCTACTTTGAGTTGCCCTAAACCTATCACGAATTACCTTAACTCTATTTATTGACTCTTGATGTAAGTCAGTATCACGAGGTCTAATTTAGAGGTCTTGAACCAACCAATCATATAATAACAATGCGTACCATATAATGCATCCAATGATTCCATCTCAAAACTCAAATTGTAGCTATTATTATATGTGAACTCCTCGAAAATTTAGTGTTGCTCCGACTAATCCCCAAAATCCATAACATAGACTCGAAGCATTTTCTCATGAATCTAAATAATTTGCTCCAACTGGCCATTAATTTAAGGGTGGAAAACTAAGCAAAGATTCACTTGAGTACATCAATCCTCCTTAAAAGCTATCCAAAATCTAGAATTGAATATCGAACCCTGGTCTAAAATGATAGATATAGGCACTCTATGCAAAGAAACTATCTCAAAAATACAGATATAGGCTATCCTCTCAATATTGATGGACATCTGAGTAGGAATGAAATGTTCCGACTTCGTCAACCAAACCATAATAACCCAAATACCACCAAAACCACGAGATATGCAAGGCAAACCACTAACAAAGTCCATGGTGATCCGTTCCCATATCCACTTTAGAATGGGTAATCTCAGAATCAAGAAACCAGGTCTCTAATTCTCAACCTTCACTTGCTAACAACATAGTCAACTATCTATAAAGTTCGCCATATCTCTCTTCATTCCACTCTACCAATAATGTTGTCTTATATCTGTATACATAGTTGTACCAGGGTGAATAGAATATCTAGAGCTATGAGCATCACAAAATATTAATTGAAAAAGTCTCTAACTCTCGGAACATAAATAGAGCCCTAAAATCTTAGAATACCCTAAAAATATACAGAACCTCTTGGATACACCACTCAAAACATGATCATGGTTCGCACAAAGTCTCATATCCTCAATCTGGCAACTCTGAGTCTACTCAAATAAGGTTAACCTTGCTTCAACACTAGCAAAAACCCTCCTGGGGTAAGAAATATCAAGTTACAACATTAAGTTGGCGATGGACTGTATGTCCCACACCAATGGCATCTAAGAAATTGAGATAAAACCAAGCTACAAATACTCACAGCCTTTTGAGTTATGTGTCTACTAGCACGTTCTCCTTGCCTAGGTGATACAAAATAAGTATGTCATAATCCTTAAGCAATTCTATTCATCTGCAGTACCTAGAACTAAGCTCTCTCTGGGTTATAAGATGCTAAGCATTATGATGATCTGTGCGGATCTCACAATGCACACCATAAAGATAATGCCTCCAAATCATAAGCTGAAAAATACCACTGCATACTCTAAATCGTGAGTGGGGTAGTTACGCTTGTGGATCTTTAACTGTCTTAATTCATAAGCAATAACTCGCCCATATTACATCAACACACAACCCAAACCAACACCAAAAGCATCATAATATATGGTGAATCCCTCACCCTAAATAGAAAGATCCAATATAGAAGTTTAAGTGACAAATCCCTTAAGATTCCAAATGATCGACTCACATTCCTCAAACTATTGAAAAGGAACCTCCTTCTAGGTCAATCTAGTTATTGCGCTACAATAGTAGAAAAAAACTCAATTAATTGCCTATAGTAACTGGACAAACCAATAAAGTTTCAAACCTTAGATGAAGATATAGGAATAGACCAATCATGAGTAGCCTCAATCTTCACTACATACACCATAATCTCATCTTTAGATACTGTATGTCCTAGGAATGTCACCAACTCAAGCCAAAACTCATACTTTTAGTATTTGTAAAAAAACCAATGATTTCTCAAAGTCTATAGAACAATCCTCAAATGCTACATATGGTCCTCTCCACTCATCGAATATACAAGGATATCAACAATAAACACAATCACAAAGAAATCCAAATAAGGGTTGATATACAGTTCATCAAATCCATGAATACAGCAGGGTAATTGGTCAACCTATAAAATCATAATGACCATAACGATCCTGAAGGTTGTCTTTAGGACGCCCTCAGCCTAAATCCTTAACTGATGGTAACCGAACCTCAACATAATCTTAGAGAACATTGTTGCTTCTTGAATCTAATCAAATAACTCATCTATGTTAGGCATTGGGTATTTGTTCTTCACTATCACCTTCTTAAGATTCTTGTAGTCAATGTACATATGGAAGGAACCAACCTTCTTCTTCAAGAACAAAACTAGATCACCCTATGGAGGTACACACGATCCAATGAAAACCTTACCCAAAAAATCCTAAAACTGACAATTTAGCTTCATAAGCTCGGCATGAGCCATATTAAAGATTCTATAGAAATATGTTGGGTGTTTGGTTAAAGATAAATAGCAAATTTTATATCGCACTTAGGAGAAAGACTTGGTAGATTGCTAGAAAAAAATTAGAAAACTCATGAATTATAGGAAATGGGTAAAGCGAAGGACTCTCTACACTAACATCATTAATATAATGATATTAGACTTAAAACCTCTCAAAATAAGTCTCTTAGAACATAAGAAAAAGTCTCGGTTGTCTCACAGATAAAAAATTTCTGCCACACAACTAGAGGTATGCCAGACATAGCTAAGGTAACAGCCTTGGAAAAAGAATCCAAGAACGGATAAAAGGGGGATAACCAGTCCATGTCCATAGTAACATCAAAATCCACTATGTCTAGTAAAATAAGATTAGCCTAAGTATAAAAATCTCAAATAGTCACAACACATAATCTACAAACCTAATCCACTACTAAAGAATAACTCATAGGAGTAGACACATATGATGGCGCAGATAACAAATCCTAAGATAACTTTAACAGCGGGACATATTAAGTAGATACATAAGAATAAGGGCACCACGAATTAAATAAATCAAAAGCAGATCAATGGCACACTAAAATCATACTTGTAATAACAACATCTAAGACTCGACCTTAGGTCTAGCAAGTATGACATACAACTGACCACACCCGCCACCTTGCTGGGATCTTGACTGATCTCCTATCCTACTTGACTGAGGACCTCCATAAGCATCTTGAGGTCTACCCCAATGACCATACATACAACCTCTATCTAGGAGAGGTATTACCCTAATTGGTGGATCACTATGAGCTGCAAGAACCACCTCTCCATGACTGCAAAACTCTCCTGAGAAATGGCCAAAGGCCCCACAACCATATCATGCCCTGGACACTATAATAAAACCAGAAAAATTCATTAACCCAAAATAACCACCACAGTTACAATACCCAAAAAGATGAACCCTCGAAGGCTAACCACTACTCTTGATGGGATGATTGTGGTAACTAGATAGGCCTCTATCAGTAATATAAAGTGCGACATAAATAAGCCTATTATCCTGACCCTAATGCTAGTAATAATGATGCAAAGGGTACCTGCTGTAAAAACCACTTCCCCTAAATTGTGAGACACTACAACTCCCACTGAAAGTACCCTAATAGCATAGCCTCTTATCGCTTCCCCTATAAGCTTTTAAATGTATATCCTATATAACCTAAGCATGAGTAAAAACCTTAATAAAAGATCTATCAGCTGCAGCCAAGCTTTATGTATCAATTGAGGGAGGACGTTTCAATCCCCAAATAAAGCACTAAACCATCTCATACTCAATCGATAAGATAGGTGTAGCATGACTAGACACCTCATAAAATCAAGCCTTATACTCTACAATAGTCATGGAGACCTGCTCCAACATCGATAATAGGTTTCTAAAGCAATCTTTAACTCTATAAGGAATATACTTCTCCAAGAAAACCTTAGAGAACTGAGTCTATGTTAATGAGGGAGATCCAGATACACTAGAATCAAGATGACTCTCAGCCATTATTGAACTTACAAATCCATAAAAAAGGTAATGTAATCACACCACGAGTCTCGACTAGACTTAAATTATGTAGCCTATCCTCGTACGTAACTAAGAACACATAAATACCCTTGCCTGGTGCACTGAATAACCTAGGTTTAGTTAATCACAAGAATTTATCCATATTTTCTACTCCTCAATAAATATTTTAGGTTGGGCAACTACCTGCTGAGCAAATACCGATTAAGCAATCACTACTGCAAGAGGGTCCTTAACTCTAGGAGTCACTGTTATATACTGTGCCTGTAAATCCATACCACTATGATCCACTAATTATGCACCATGATATGTTGCAACACTAACTAACCCTAAGAGTTGTATCAGTACATTCTTGACTAGTAAATAAGAAATAAACCTCTGTGGGTCCTAGGCTGGTCCTTTGACCACAAATGGCTGGCGTGGAGGAATCTCTAGATAGGGAGCAAAATAGGGTCTGGTGAAGGCCCCCTATCATGGTCTTTGGCTGGGGCTGCATCTTTTAGCTTTCCTCGACCTATAGGTTATCCATAAACTATGATTGGATCCCTAGTTATGGCCTCGAGGTCCTCGTCTTGGGTAGCGATAGCATGCATCCTAATCAGTTATTAAAGAGTGAAGCCAAAGGAATCTTAGGAAACCAATGCAAGACTCTTAGCATAAAATTAGTGAAAGAAGTAATGATCTTTTAAGATTTCCTATAACCTCTCGAAGATATAAAATAGATGTCATTATTTTGATGCGCAAGACTCTGATAGACATTTTCTTTTGAACCAACAATACTGGTGAACCTAGCGCTCTGATACCAATTTATCATAACCTAATTTTTGAGTCATGATAACAGCTACTTTATCCCACTAGTAGGTAAGCCAAACCATATCCCAACACTATAAATAATAGGTTAATTTTGTGAAAAATAAAATAAATACCAAAAAAGTTAGTAAAAGCTTACAATAATAAATCAAGGAGTAAGAATAATAATTAAAAAGAGAAATAACAACGTCCCCCAACCTAATAGTCTCAGTACAAGAGCCACTAAACCAAAAAAGTACAAGTACTATCATAGTCAAAACTACATCAATTCAAATAAAGAAAGACTAAGCAAAAATAGAAGAAGGAAAAAAGGACATATCCATCTTTGAGAGGTTACTTTTTCTCTAAACTCTAATCAACATGATTAAAGTATCAAAGGTGGCTAGTGGTACTGAAATTTTGACCAAAAAGGTACAAATGTATAGTATCAGCACTAAAGCCTCGGGTACTCAGTCGTTATCATGACAGATTGAGGTAAATCATTATATAAATATAATAAAAATATGACATAAATAACTAAGTCAAGGTAAGAGGAAAAACCTAGAATAAATCTTCAAATATTGTAAATAAATAGCTGGAAAAATAATAATAATAATAATAATAGAGTAAACATAAATATCACTACAAAACTGGCCCCTATAAGCCAGTATATTTGGAGGAGTAAATAACTCAATGCAGGCCTCCATTATCCCCAGGGGGTGCAATGAAGAGAAGAAATATTTGAAATTATGATGAGTAGCCATATCTTAAAATTATATTGTGAATCCTTCTATAATAAAATCACCTGACTCAAATAGGTTCCATAACCATCATAAATAACTTGTCAATGCCTAACTTAAATGAAACTCATACCATAATTTGTCAGACATAAACTGGAACTCATATCATTATTTGTCAGACTTGATCTAGAATTCAATATCATAAATATCTAGACTTAAACCAGAACTTCTATCAGTACCTGAGTATTTATATACATTAAAGCATCATATATCTAACCTTCTCAGCTTTAGCGTATATATTTAGAGAATGTAGCATGCGCATATAGTCTACAAGGATCTAATAATAGTCTTGGCCTAAGGTAGGTTTGAGGGGTACATTCTACTTCCTGAAATCCATCCTAGGGAAAATTCTACCCTTGACTAGGCTAAGCTATCTAAATTCACCACTAGATATTAAATAAACCACATTTTAGTCCTAAGATAGCAATTCTACCTAAAGATTGAGAAACCAAATCAATTATGCCTAAATTTATGGTTACTAATCAGCTAAATAATTCATTTCACGCTAGCACTAACTTGAATTCCTAATTTCTACCCATATCTAGCATATTATCATAAGTGTAATACAATATTGCCCAATAAATGAGAAAGGTAAA